>NC_081555.1:34608033-34908033 GCF_963082655.1 Stomoxys calcitrans
AACCATACGCTTATCATGTCAAATGTTAAACCTCTTCAACATATCGAACATAAACGGAAAATGTCCTCTGTGTGAATGTGGATTAAAGCTTTCGTTCAATGTTGAATGTTTTACCACAACTCAAGAACAGATTTCGACTACTAATTCACATCAACTCGTATATATTATCTCCTATCTCTCTAGCACACAAATGGACAAATATTGAATAAACCATGGGAAAGTTTCTTTTGTTTTATTAGCTTTATCAAAGGCTTTTCGACAGAGATGGGAAAAAGGATTTGGAGGGGTACTTTTTTAAGTACACCTTAAGAGAGAGTGAAAAAATTACAAATTTTCCCATGAACATTGCATTAAGGAATAGAAGGCATAATTCAATCAATGAGTTTCGTCCGATGCAAAATAAAGCTCAATGATAAAGCATCTCCTTTTGTTGGAGAGTCCGAATTAAGTGCCGCAGAGTGTCACCGCCATTTTGAGAAGTTAGCACAACTGATTCCAAATTGGAAATTTGCCATGAACATTCCATTAGGCCCTGTCCCTAAACTTCTCGCATATCAATGAGAGTTGTCCGATTCAAGTTTAAGCTCAATGATAAAGGGCCTCCTTTAACTAGCCAACTCCGAACGGAGTGCCGCAGTGCGACACCTTTTTTGAGAGAAGTTTTTTGGTGGTTAGTCCACCACATAACATTTTTCTATTTTTCTAGCCATGTCCGTCTGTCCGTCCGTCTGTCTGTTGAAATCACGCTACAGTCTTCAAAAATAGAGATATTAATTATCCGATTTTGCTGAAATTTGGGACAGTGAGTTGTGTTAGGCCATTCGACATCCATCGCCAATTTGGCTCAGATCGGTTTAAATTTGGATATAGCTCCCATATAGACCGATCGGCCGATTTAGGGTCTTAGGCCCATAAAAGCCATATTTATTATCCGATTTTGATGAAATTTGGGACAGTGAGTTGTGTTAGGCCCTTCGACATCCTTCGTCGATTTGGCCCAAATCGGTTCAGATTTGGATATAGCTGCCATATAGACCGATCCTCCGATTTAGGATCTCAGGCCCATAAAAGCCACATTTATCATCCGATTTTGCTGAAATTTGAGACAGTGAGTTGCGACATTCTACTTCAATTTGGCCTAGATCGGACCAGATTTGGATATAGCTGCCATATAGACCGATCCACCGATTTATCGTCTTAGGCCCATAAAAGCCGCATTTATTATCCGATTTTGCTGAAATTTGGGACAGTAATTTGTGTTAGACGCTTCGATATCTTTCGTTAATTTGCCCCAGTTCGGTCTAGATTTGGATATACCTGCCATATAGACAGATCCTCCGATTTAGGGTCTTAGGCCCATAAAAGCCACATTTATTATCCGATTTTGCTGAAATTTGGGACAGTGAGTTAAGTTAAGCTCCTTGAAATACTTCTGCCATATGGCACAGATCGGTCCAGAATTGAATATAGCTGCCATATAGACCGATCTCTCTGGTTTAGGGGCCATAAAAGGCGCATTTTTTGTCCGATGTCGCTGGAATTTGAGACAACGAGTTGTGTTAGGCTCTTCGACGTCGTTCTTTAATTTGGCCCAGATCGGTCCAGATTTGAATATAGCTGCCATATAGGCCGATCTCTCGGTTTTAGGTTTTAGTGCCATAAAAGACGCATTTATTGTCCGATTTTGCCGAAAATTGGGACAGTGTGTTGTGTTAAACTCTTCGACAATTTTCTGCAAGTTGGCCCAAATTGGTTCAGATTTGGATATAGCTGCCATGTAGGCCGAATATCGATTTAAAGCCGTGGCCCCATAAAAGGCGCGTTTACAAGCCGATTTCACTGAAATTTGACACAGTGACTTATATCGTATATGGTTCTGATCGGTTTGTTTTTAGATATAGCTGCTAAAAAGGCCAATATTTTGTTATAAACATTTTTTTGTTTCGATATAACTGCTATGGGACATAAGGTATGCAATTTTCACCGGATTTTGATGAAAGGTGGTTTACAAATACACCCGCGGTGGTGGGTATTCAAAGTTTGGCCCGGCCGAACTTAACACATTTTTACTTGTTTCTGATGTTATCACCAGGATTCGAAACCGGGCAAAAGAATTGTGGTATACAAACTAGTTATTCCATTTGTTACACCTCGAAATTTTGATCGAAAACTATAAATTATCGATGTTGGACGTTGGGGATGGCAAATCGGTCATGTATAGGGCTTCTCAATAAGGACTTCGCAACTTTTTATACACACCACCATAGGATGGGGGGTATACTAACCTAGTTATTCCGTTTGTAGCATCTCGAAATTTTGATCTGCGACCCCATAAAGTATATATATTCTTGATCGTCTGGACATTCTAAGACGATATAGCCATGTACGTCCGCCCGTCTATCGAAATCACGATAGCGGCCAAACGCGTAAAGCCATATGCAATTTTGCACAGATACTTTGTATTGATATCGGACGTTGGGGAATGCAAATGGGCCCCAAGATTTGGCCCGGCTGAACTTAGAATGCTTTTACTTGTTTTATTTTATTTAATTTTTTATTTTATTTTTTTTTTATTTTATTTTTTATTATTATATTTTATTTTAATTTATTATATTTTATTTCATTTTATTTTTTTAAATTTAATTTTATTTTATTTCATTTTATTTTTTTTAATTTTATTTTATTTTTTATTTTATTTTATTTTATTTTATTTTATTTCATTTTATTTTATTTTATTTTATTTTATTTTATTTTATTTTATTTTTTTTTATTTTTTTTTATTTTATTTAATTTTTTATTGTATTTTATTTTATTTTATTTTCTTTCATTTTACTTTATCTCATTTTATTTTGTCTTATTTAATTTTATTTTATCTTATTTTATTTTATTTTATTTTATTTTATTTTATTTTATTTTATTTTATTTTATTTAATTTTATTTTATTTTATTTTATTTTATTTTATTTTATTTTATTTTATTTTATTTTATTTTAGTTTAGTTTATTTTGTTTTAGTTTATTTTGTTTCGTTTTATTTTATTTTATTTTAGTTTATTTTGTTTTATTTTATTTTATTTTATTTTATTTTATTTTATTTTATTTTATTTTATTTTATTTTATTTTATTTTATTTTATTTTATTTTATTTTATTTTATTTTATTTTATTTTATTTTATTTTATTTTATTTTATTTCATTTTATTTTATTTTATTTTATATATTTATTTTATATATTTTATTTTATTTATTTATACCATCTAGCACTTTTGTGGGCGACCGGTTTCGAATATACGTAGCTGTATTGACTGCCTCAGCCCACAAATACTGCTTTGATTTTGACTGATCCAGCATGCAACGAGCCATTTCCGTCAATGTCCGGTTTACACGTTCCGCAACACCATTTTGCTGTGGGGTGTAGGGACAAGATTTTTGATGCACAATTCCATTTTCGACAAGAAACTGTGAAAATGCAGAATTAACATATTCTTTCCCATTGTCGCTTCGCATGCTTTTTACTTTTTGGCCAGTTTGTTTCTCCGCTTCCATCTTAAATTCCTTGAATTTTTCCAGTGCTTCAGACTTATTCTTCAAAAAATACACAGTCGTATATCGAGAATAATCGTCGATGATTGTCATAATGTATTTTGATCCGCCCAACGAAGAAATACGCATCGGCCCACACAGATCCGTATGTACTAGTTGCAATACATCTGTGGTGTTAACATTAGTGTTTTTGGGAAATGGTCTTCGGCTTATTTTACACACAGCACATGTGAAACATTCAAATTTTTCCGGCATCTTTACCTCCAAACCCCGTACCATGTTCTTCTTTGATAATGAACACAAATCTTTTACATTCAAATGACCAAATCTAGCATGCCATGACTTTAAATTTTCTTCTGACGTCACAGAAATTCTATTTACCTTTTCAACGTTTGAATTTCTTTTCAAATTGGCATGAAAAATGTCACCAACCAAGTTTGCCGTAAACACAGGTTCATTTTGTTTTGTTTTTACGCACCCCTTCTTTGCTTTGAATTCAATAACAAAGCCTGCCTTGATTATCTTGCTCACAGATAAAAAATTTGAATGCAAATTTGGTACATACCACACATTTTTGAATGTAACATCGCAAACATTGGATTTCATTTCAACAGTTCCTACACCTTCAGCGGTAATTTGATCCCCTGATGCCAGCATGATATTTTGAGACTTGCGTTCCAAATGTATAAAGTATGACAAATCGCGGCACATGTGGGAACTTGCACCACTATCCAAAATCCAAATTTCAGAATCGTTCTTCTCGCCGTCTGTGATTGCACTCATTGCTTTTCCATTTGGGTCACTATCGCATTTTGACTTGCACTGCGCACGCACATGTCCTTTCTTACCACATTTGTAACATTTGACATCATTATTACCTTGAGTTCGGGATTTGCACTGTTTTGGGTCATCTTTTCCAGTTTTCTGTTGACGAAATTTTGCGACAAACACATTTTCAGCAACCATTTTCTCGCCTTTGTTGTTTTGACGTTCTTCTTCTTCCAGGATTTTTGATTTCAATACTTCTATACCGGGCAATTCATCTCTGCTTTCAATAGCTACCACGAAATTTTCCATTTCTTCCGGTAAACTGCTTAGCAGCAAAATGCTTAAAAAATCCTCAGGCATGACCACACTTATGGCCTTCAAGTCATCCACCATCGTATAGAATTCGTTCAACTGCGGGGCATACTTCTCTGCATTCTGGAATCTGAACCGCACCAATTTCTTGAACAAATTAACTTTCCGAGAAGGAGCATTCCTCTGATACAAACGGCTGAATGTATCCCAAGCTTCTTTCGCTGTTGCACAATTCTTGATATGTAAAATTTCTGATGGTTTTACGCATAGCGTTATATTTGCCAACGCCTTTTGATCGACCGTTGGGGAGATTCCATTATCGCCCTTTATTGCGTCCCACAAATCCAGCGTTACCAGCAAACTTTTCATTTGCACGCTCCAAACCACGTAATTTTCTCCATTTAGTTTTTCAATTTGTGCCATATGTCCAGACATTTTTCTGATTTTTCCTTTTTTGCTTTACAAAACACAAATATTTTTTCCAGAAATTTTCACAACGAATTCAAAAAAAAACACAATTCCAGGCCAAATTTATTTTTCACAAGCGTATGTGACTGGGCTCATAACCAATGTTGATGGAAGTTTTTATTGAACTAATTTGAACATAAGAAAATAAGGGTGACAAACAATAAATGTAAAAGCAAAATATTTCAAAGCCTACTTCTACTTATATTCTAATACAATAATACAGTTGAATTGACAAAGTATGAAATTCAAATATTCTAACAATTTTATTTTATTTTATTTTATTTTATTTTATTTTATTTTATTTTGTTTTATTTTATTTTATTTTATTTTATTTTATTTTATTTTATTTTATTTTATTTTATTTTATTTATTTTATTTTATTTTATTTTATTTTATTTTCTTTCATTTTACTTTATCTCATTTTATTTTGTCTTATTTAATTTAATTTTATTTTATTTTCTTTCATTTTATTTTGTCTTATTTAATTTTATTTTATCTTATTTTATTTTATTTTATTTTATTTTATTTTATTTTATTTTATTTTATTTTATTTTATTTTATTTTATTTTATTTTATTTTATTTTATTTTATTTTATTTTATTTTATTTTATTTTATTTTATTTTATTTTATTTTATTTTATTTATTTATTTTATTTTATTTTATTTTATTTTATTTTATTTTATTTTATTTTATTTTATTTCATTTTATTTTATTTTAATTTATTTTATTTTATTTTATTTTATTTTATTTTATTTTATTTTATTTTATTTTATTTTATTTTATTTGAATTTATCTAATTTTATTTTATTTTATTTTGTTTTATTTTATTTTATTTTATTTTATTTTATTTTATTTTATTTTATTTTATTTTATTTTATTTTATTTTATTTTATTTTATTTTATTTTATTTTATTTTATATTATTTTATATTATTTTATTTCATTTTATTTTATTTTATTTTATTTTATTTTTTTTTATTTTATTTTGCTTCATTTAAATTTTGTACACTTTCTGGTATTAAAAGTACCATAACACGTTGACTCAACACCGTTTGATTAGCTTTTTCCTCCACCACTACAAAAGTGTGATGTGTGGAAATGGCTTTGTTTCGCTCTCTGTATTTTGCAATGCCATAGTTTGTGGTGATTGTTTATGCAGACACAACACATACACATGTGAGTCTCAGTTTTACCCCCCTAAACAAAGGACAGAACAAAAAGCTTTTCTCCTTTGTTTAGTTATATATGTGCCTTAGTTTGGCTACTCGTTGGTAGATGACGCTGAACGGACCACCGAAAACGAAGAATAATAAGAACAACACAACTACTATGCTAACAGATAAAAGCTTTCTTCGTTTGCTTTCCTCTATGTGTTTTTACAGTTCAATGAATCCATTCAGACTTGAGTGCTTTAATGAAACTGTTTGTTTGTATGTGTTTCGTTTTGGTGTGGCTATGGGTGTTTGTTGTAAGTTTATAACAATGCTTAACGGATGAATGAACAAAAAATAAGCGAGTGAATGGCCAAAGCGATAATTTCCATAACTTATTCAATTCCTCTGAAAACTTGTAAGCTTCGGGCACTTTTCTTTGTTCTATAGCTAATAAGCTTTTTTTTCTGTTGCTTTCGCTCGCCATGTTAAGCATTTGGCTGAATGCGATTTTGGTTTTTTTTTTTATGAATATTTAAAGGCCCACAGCCATTATAGGCGAATGTGGGCCATTGACTTACGTACCGCAAAGAGAGTGAATGACAGACTGACTATAAATGAGGCAAATCGTAATGTTATTATGTGATAATGGCATTATGGAATACACCGCGGAAATTTTATGCAACTCCTGAAAGTGACAGCTATGAAAGCCAAAAAGGCAAACAAATTTGCTTTTGCATTCTTTACATTATTGATTGAATGTGGCCAAGTAAATGGAAGAGCAATTAAGGAAATGTATAAACAAATATTTACGTTACGTTTGAGGAAGTTATTGTGAAATTCGAAAGGCAGAGAGGATTGTGGATGGACAGTGGCTTTTATGGGCTACAATTGCCTTCAGCCAGTTATGTCAGGGATCTATTTTAGTTCAGAATTACGGGAGAACTATGTGCCACAAGAGAATCCAGACTAGAAAGCAGTAAGGAAAGTGAAAAGTCGAGCAGTGCCGACTGGGGTTGGGGGGACGGACCCTCCCCCCTACCCCAAAAGTACCTCCCAAAAATAAAAGTAGTCCGATCGGGACAATATGGGATTCAAATCAAAGGTATTCAAGGGTAGAGTACGAATTTTATAATAAAAGATGGGTCCAAGTACCTGACAATATGACAATATGGGACTCAAATGAATGGTATTCGGGAGTAGGTTACAAATATGGTCAGGGAGTAGGAATAGGCTGATAACTGAAGGGGGCGGTCCCTCCACTATTACCCCAAAAACACCATCAAAAATCGAAAGTGGAACGATAAGGACAATACGGGTATCAAATGCAAAGTATGCGGAAGTAGATAACGAATCTGGCATACAAATTCATGTCAAAGTATAGGGGGTCACCCCCAACACCAGAAAAACGCCCAAAATGGGCACATTAGCCAATCGGTTTGTTTTTCCGTACAGACTGAAAACGGCAGAACCGATTTTCTCGCATTTTTCGCATTTAGGTAGGCGTGGAAAGAAACATAGGCTATATAATTTTCGGTATCGGAAGGGGAACGGACCCTCCCCCTTATGCCAAAAACACCACCCAAAATAAAAAGTGAACCGATCAGGGAAATATAGGTATCAAATGAGAGGTATTGGACAGTAGAATACGAATTTGGTATTAAAATTTGAGGGTAAGTACCCATCGGGCTACCCTACCCCGAAACCCCCTCGAAGAGATATATTGGACATTCATTTCAATATGGGGCTCAAATGAAAGGTATTCGGGAGTAGATTTCAAATCTGGCATACAAAATCAGATCGAAGTATACAGGGTTAGGCCAACCCTCAAAAACGCCATTAGACCCATTATGACTATGATACTTGGCTGAACCGATTTTCTTAAAATTTTCATAGCTGGTGTAGGTTGGTCTGCAAGGAAACATGGGCTATATAATTTTTAGATATCGGGTGGAGGCGGACTCTCCCCCTAACCCCAAAAACGGCATCCATATGCGAAGGTGGTCCGATGGGCACAATAAGGATATCAAATGAAAGATATTGGAGACCAGAAAACGAATATGATATAAAAAATTTGACTCCAAGTACCCAGCGGGCCCCCACGTCTAGGTGGCGTTTTTCCTCATAAAGATATGTCAAATGGTTTATTTGACCCATTATGACAATATGGGACTCAAAGGGGCAAATTCTCACACAACAGCAAGTGCTTTCCAATTCAAGTTTAAACTCAATGATAAGGGACCTTTTTTTGTAGCCGAGTCCAAACGGCGTCCCGCAGTGCGACACCTATTTGGGGACAATTTTTTTAAATGACCATGCATGGCATTGTATCTCGCAAATGTCCCACAACATTAAGAGGGGATAAACACTGCTTTGTTCGATGTTCTCGCCAGGATTCGAACGCGTTCAGCGTCATAGGCTACAATGGCACGAATTCGATATCCGCATTCAGGGCGAATTCTCCCCACCCTAAAAAGATATAAGAGAGTTAAAGAAGGCAAAGCCGAGCGGGCCCAGTTCGGCTGGTACCCTATAAGTTTAAAGTGGGAACTATCTCTTATTCTGAACCAATTATGACGGACCTCAGCGGATGGTTTTCAGATGAGTTATTAAACAATCCGTATCACAATTCATGCTCGAAATATGTTCAAACTGTAATAACTACGATTGAAAAATTACATCATAATTCCAAATTATCATATATCTGACAAGATTGGTCAATAAATGCGCTTGCAGTGGCTCTAGAAGTGAAAATCGGGCGATATACATACATGGCAGCTATATCTAAATCTGAACCGATTTCTTTAAAATTCATCAGTAATGTCGAGAGTCTAGGGAAAACACTTCCTGCCAAATTTCGAAAGAATCGGTTAACAAATGAGCACTTTATTGTAATATTTCTCAAAATCGGACGAACTTATATATGGGAGCTATATCTAAATCGGAACCGATTTCGAGCAAACTTCTTAGATATTGTGGTAGTCGTCGAGGAAAGCGTTGTGCGAAATTTTGATAAGATTGGTCAATAAATGTGCTTGCTGTGACTCTAGAAGTTAAAATCGGGCGTTATATATACATGAGAGGTATATCCAAATCTGATCCGATTTCCATGAAATTCATCACTAATGTCGAGAGTCAAGGGAAAACCCTTCCTGCCAAAATTCGAAAGAATCGGTTAACAAATGAGCACTTTATTGCAATATTTCTCAAAATCGGACAAACTTATATATGGGAGCTATATCTAAATCCGAACCGATTTCGAGCAAACTTCTCAGATATTATGGTGGTTATTGGGGAAAACGTTGTGCAAAATTTTGGCAATATTGGTCCATAAATGCGCTTGCTGTGACTCTATAAGTGAAAATCGGGCGATATATATACATGAGAGCTATATCTAAATCTGAACCGATTTCCATAAAATTCACCAATAATGTCAAGAGTCAAGAGAAAATCCTTTCTGCTAAATTTCTAGAGAATCGGTTAACAAATGAGCACTTTATTGCAATATTTCTCAAAATCGGACAAACATATATATGGGAGCTATATCCAAATCTGAACCGATTTCGAGCAAACTTCTCAGATATTGTGGTAGTCGTCGAGGAAAGCGTTGTGCGAAATTTTGATAAGATTGGTCAATAAATGTGCTTGCTGTGACTCTAGAAGTGAAAATCGGGCGTTATATATACATAAGAGCTATATCCAAATCTGATCCGATTTCCATGAAATTCATCACAAATGTCGAGAGTCAAGAGAAAATCCTTCCTGCCAAATTTCGAGAGATTCGGTTTACAAATGAGCACTTTATTGCAATATTTCTCAAAATCGGACGAACATATATATGGGGTTATATCTAAATCGGAACCGATTTCGAGCAAACTTTTCAGATATTATGGTGGTTATTGAGAAAAACGTTGTGCAAAATTTTGGCAAGATTGGTCAATAAATGCGCTTTATGCGACTCTATAAGTGAAAATCGGGCGATATATATACATGAGAGCTATATCTAAATCTGAACCGATTTCCATAAAATTCACCAGTAATGTCAAGAGTCAAGAGAAAATCCTTCCTGCCAAAATTCGAAAGAATCGGTTAACAAATGAGCACTTTATTGCAATATTTCTCAAAATCGGACAAACTTATATATGGGAGCTATATCTAAATTTGAACCGATTTCAAGCAAACTTCTCAGATATTATGGTGGTTGTTGAGGAAAACGTTGTGCAAAATTTTGGCAATATTGGTTAATAAATGCGCTTGCAGTAGCTCTAGAAGTAAAAATCGAGCGATATATATACACGAGAGCTATATCGAAATCTGAACCGATTTCCATAAAATTCACCAGTAATGTCAAGAGTCAAGAGAAAATCCTTCCTGCCAAATTTCGAAAGAATTGGTTAATAAATGACAATTTTACTGCTGTATTACTGGAAATCGGACAAACATATATATGGGAGCTATATCCAAATCTGAACCGATTTCTATGAAATTCAACAGTTATATTGATAATCATGAGAAAATCCTTCCTGCCAAATTTCGAGAGAATCGGTTGACAAATTACCATTCTATTGCAGTATTACCCCAAATCGGACGAAAATATATATGGGAGCTATATCCAAATCGAAACCGATTTTTATCAAATTCACCTGTAGTATTGAGAGTCAGAAGAAACTCCTTCCCAACAAATTTCAAGAGAATCTATCAACAAATGACCATTTTACTGCTGTATTACTGGAAATCGGAAGAACATATATATGGGAGCTATATCCAGATCTGAACAGATATCCATGAAATTTACTAGTAATATCGAGAGTCATAAGAAAATCCTTCCTTCCGAATTTCGCGAGAATCGGTTGACAAATGACCATTTTATTGCATTATTACTACAAATCGGACGAACATATATATGAGAACTATATCCAATTCTGAACGGATTTTTTCCAATTTCAAAAGGCTTCGACTCTAAGCCGAAAAACATGCCTGTACCAAATATTAAGACGATCGAATGAAAATTGCCACCTGAAGTTTGTACACAAATTAACATGGACAGAAGGACAGACAGACGGACGGACAGACCGACAGATAGACAGACAAACGGACATTGCTAATTCGAATCAGAAAGTGATTCTGAGTCGATCGGTATACGTATCAATGGGTCTATCCCTTTTTCTTCTGGGTGTTACAAACAAATGCACTAAGTTATAATACCCTGCACCACGGTAGTGGTGTAGGGTGTAAATTCTGATCATAATTACCTTTGAACCTTTGGCTACAATATTAAAATATTTCATTTATTGATCAGTTGATGCCATTTCTTTTTCCCTACACTCATACCAAAAAAGATTTCGTTAAAGTATACATACACTTCCACACGTACATTAATGGTCCCTGTCGATCTTCATTACTAAACTTTGTCATATGGTTCAATATTAATAAGTATCTAAAAGCATCATTTTATTGTGATTTTCCTAAATGACTCTGATGAAGAAGACAAAAACTGCACAGATGTTGCCGTCATTGTCATCGAACAAAAAGTAAAGGCAATGTTAAAACAAAGCTACGCTGACTCATGTTTAGCGATTTAGAAAACAAACGAAGCAAGTTCATGGTACGATTTATGTTCAAAAATTCAATGAAGAATGGTGAATTGTTTTATTTATGTGCCACATTCATCATTCGCCATTGCATATTTTCAAATGAATTGTAGAAAAAAAAGTGAGCCTTTGAAGGGGAGAGGTTGTTCTTTTTTTTGCTTTACTGCATCTCTTTTTAAATGGGACAATGAATATTAGGGTAGCAAATGAGGATTTTCCTAGGGCTTAAATGTGAAAATGTATACAACTGAGAAAGTAAATCTGTGGTTTTTTTCTAAATTTTCCTAATATCTTCTCAAAACTAAAAATCTAAAATTTAAACTTTAGTCATAAAACTCTCCATTTATTCAAATTTCTGCTGGCATTTGCTTATTCAAGCATGAGTGGACAATTGCACAATCTAAAGGCTATGCACCATATGTCTAAATAAGTCATATGGCATTGCATATGCCCAGGATTTTTCTCAGATAAATGTCCTGCCTTAGAAAGATAACGAATTAAAATAAATATGCAATAGAAAAATAAATTAAATTGTTGAACATGATACAAATTGGAAACTGTAAATTGAGTTGTGTGAGGTCCAAAAGCTATTTGAAAAGTCTCACTATGCCACATGGCAGAAGGAGGGGATTTTTTATTTGCTTTATGATTTGAAAAAAAACACACACCTAACTATTCTAAATGGCTTCAAAGGACCTCTTTATGTATCATAGATTCAAAAGTTGGTAATTTTTTTAAAATGTTAATATTTACATATCAAAATTTATGCAAAAGTCTTTTGGATTATTTTTTTGTTTTTTTTTTTTTTCTTCCTACATTTTTTGCAAAATAGTAGATAAAATGCAAAAAGTGTCAACTCCAAAATAGGGTTGCCCAAAAAGTAATTGCGGATTTTTTTAAAAGAAAGTAAATGCATTTTTAATAAAACTTAGAATGAACTTTAATCAAATATACTTTTTTTACACCTTTTTTTCTAAAGCAAGCTAAAAGTAACAGCTGATAACTGACAGAAGAAAGAATGCAATTACAGAGTCACAAGCTATGAAAAAATTTGTCAACGCCGTGTCAATATTGGCCTTTTTAGTAGCTATATCTTAAAATATAAACCGATCTGAACCATATACGACACGGATTTCGAAAAGCCTAGCATAAGTCACTGCGTTAAATTTCAGTGAAATCGGACTATAAAAGAGCCTTTTATGGGGCCAAGGCTATAAATCGAAATATCGGTCTATATGGCAGCTATATCCAAATCTGGACCGATTTGGGCCAAGTTGCAGAAAAATGACGAGGAGCCTACCAAAATACACTGTCCCAAATTTCGGCGAAATTGGACAATAAATGAGCCTATTGTGGGCCCAAAAAGCTTAAGTCGAGAGATCGGCCTAAATGGCAGCTATAGCCAAATCTGAACCTATCCGAAGCTAATTGAAGAAGAATGTCGAAGGGCCAAACACAACTCACTGTGCCAAATTTCAGCGACATCGGACAATAAATGTGCCTATTATGGGCCCAAGAACTTAAATCGAGATATAGGTCTATGTGGCAGCTATATGCAAATCTGGACCGATCTGAGCCATATTGAAGAAGGATGTCGAGGGACTTAACCTAACTCACTGTCACAAATTTCGGCGATATCGGACAATAAATACGCATTTTATGGGCCCAAAGCCTTAAATCGGGAGACCGGTCTATATGGCAGATATATCCAAATCTGGACCGATCTGAGCCATATTGAAGAAGGATGTCAAAGGTGCTAACTCAACTCAATGTCCCAAATTTTGGCAAAATCGGACAATAAATACGCCTTTTATGGCCCCATAACCTTAAATCGGCAGATCGGTCAATATGGCAGCTATATCCCAATCTGCACCGATCTGGAGCAAATTCAAATGGGATATCGACTGGCCCAACACCACTCACTGTCAAAAATTTCAGCAAAATCGGATAATAAATGTTGCTTTTATGGGCCTAAGACCCGAAATCGGCGGATCGGTCTATATGGCAGCTATATCCAAATCTGAACCTATCTGGGCAAAATTGACAAAGGATGTCGAAGGGCCTAACACAACTTACTGTGCCACATTTCGGCAAAATCGGATAATAAATGTAGCTTTTATGGGCCTAAGACCCTAAATCGAGAGATCGGTCTATATGGCAGCTATATGCATATTTGGACTGATCTGGGCCTAATACGATGGCTTGATGTCATCGTATTAGGTTTTTTGCAGTCTAGAAAACAAGAAGCAGACAGTGAGATCATCACCTACTCCCAATATGCCCATCTTGGGGAGGACCAATGATTGAGGTAATTCAGACAAACCTCCAACGGAGGGAGATTGCTCTGTTGTAAATAAATAATCAGCAAGTGCAATATTCATATTACCTTAATTCAGTAGCCATGGACGACCCGAAACTGAGTTTCTGGACTGAACGATATCAACTACCAATTATTCTATGCTAACACTGGTACTCGGCCGAGTACTTGCCGAGTACCAGTGTACTCGGCTGGCTAGTACTCGGGCGAGTACCTGCCGAGTACCAGTATTATTTTCCCCAAGGTTTTCAATATCGAATGCAACAGTGGTGAGACAGGGAGACGGTGGAGTAAACCTGGCATCACTCTATCTGCCATTCGTCACTACGACACCGCCACCTCTCTGGGTCTAGCCCCCCTAAAACAGTCGCCAGATGAGCCGCCAGATAATCGGTCTTCGTTTGTAGTAACGCCGGAAATATTCCATCAGGTACGGGTGACTTAAATGGCTTGAAGCTCCTCAAGGTTTCCTTGACCATAAATTCCGTTATGATAATCATTCCATCAACCTCATTATTCCAGGATTTCGGTATCCCTGAGGGTCCTATCGTATCCTGTGGAAAACGCGTTTTCATCAAAAGCCTCAACATGTCCTCCGTTGTCTCCTGCTCCTACTTCCATATCGTTTACTAATGTTTTAGTCCGGACATGGGGTTTTGAGAGAAACATTTTCATCTTGGCGGCGTTGTTAACGCTATCGACCTGTTCGCAGAAAAACTTCCAAGAGGCACGTTTTACTGGTTGGTAATCTTATTGTGTTCCTTGAGCCGTGTGTGGTACACATCCCAGCAAACTTCCGAACTTCCGCTTTTTCGACGTGCTCTGTTGTAAAGTCTACAGACTTCTTCCCAATTTCCTTGGGGTGATTTCCTTTCCTTTACAACAATGTTAAAGGTTATTAAACTTCAAATTAAGTGGTCTATAGCTCTAAATCCCCTTAAAACCTTTTTTGACAATAATGTTTTATATGATAAGTTGATTTGCCATTTTACTCCAACATTAAAAATAAACTTCCCATACAACACTACAAGTATTCCTCTATACACTTTGTCAATATTTTCCCAAAGGGAATATAAACTACAAACAGTCTTTCATTTGGTAAATTCTTTGTTTCTCATCTGTCAACTATTTGAATATTTTAAATAAATCAACACAAGAGCATTCCAACCAGCATCATAGTGATTGTTTGTTGTTTGTTCTTTTTTCTTTTTTTTTTGGTTTTTGTGTCAAACAACATGATGCCTTCTTTGAGATTCCGATTACCTGCAATGCAATGTTTTCCATATTTAAACAAATGTTGCCATGTCTATGTACAAACAAAAAAAAAAAATAAAAAATTAAATGAAAAACATCTAAATTGGTATTGAAATATGAATAAACATGCATTGGCTAGTGTAGCAAAATATTAGACTGGCTTGGATAAAAATGACAAGTAAAAGCAGGCTAAGTTCGGCCGGGCCGAATCTTATATACCCTCCAACATGGATCGCATTCGTTGAGCTCTTTTCCCGGCATCTCTTTTTAGGCAAAACAAGGATAAAAGGAAAGATTTGCTCTGCTATTAGAGCGATATCAAGATATGGTCCGGTTCGGACCACAAGTAAATTATATATTGGAGATCTGTGTAAAATGTCAGCCAATTCGATTAATAATTGTGGCCTTTATGGGCTCAAGAAATAAAATAGAGAGATCGATTTATATGGGAGCTGTATAGACTATAGACCGATTCAGACCATAATAAACACCTATGTTGATGGTCATGAAAGGATCCGTCATACAAAATTGCATTCCAATCGGATAAGAATTGCGCCCCCTAGAGGCTCAAGAAGTCAAGACCCAAGATCGGTTTATATGGCAGCTATATCAGGTTATCAACCGATTTGAACCATACTAGGCGCAGTTGTTGGATATCATAAGAAAGTACTTCATGCTAAATTTCATTCCAATCGGATAAGTATTGTGCCCTCTAGGGGCTCAAGAAGTCAAGACCCAAGATCGGTTTATATGGCAGCTATATCAGGTTATGAACCGATTTGAACCATACTTGGCACAGTTTTTGGATATCATAACAAAACACGTCGTGCAAAATTTCATTCCAATCGGATAAGAATTGCGCCCTCTAGAGGCTCACGAAGTCAAGACCCAAGATCGGTATATATGGCAGCTATATCGAGTATGGACCGATTTGAACCATACTTGACACAGTTATTGGATATCATAACAAAACACGTCGTGCAAAATTTCATTCCAATCGGACAAGAATTGCGCCCTCTAGAGGCTCAAGAAGTCAAGACCCAAGATCGGTTTATTTGGCAGCTATATCAGATTATCATCCGTTTTGAACCATACAGTTCACAGTTGTTGTATATCATAACAAAACGCGTCGTGCAAAATTTCATTCCAATCGGATAAGAATTGCGCCCTCTAGAGGCTCACGAAGTCAAGACCCAAGATCGGTATATATGGCAGCTATATCGAGTATGGACCGATTTGAACCATACTTGACACAGTTATTGGATATCATAACAAAACACGTCGTGCAAAATTTCATTCCAATCGGACAAGAATTGCGCCCTCTAGAGGCTCAAGAAGTCAAGACCCAAGATCGGTTTATTTGGCAGCTATATCAGATTATCATCCGTTTTGAACCATACAGTGCACAGTTGTTGTATATCATAACAAAACGCGTCGTGCAAAATTTCATTCCAATCGGACAAGAATTGCGCCCTCTAGAGGCTCAAGAAGTCAAGACCCAAGATCGGTTTATTTGGCAGCTATATCAGCTTATCATCCGATTAAAAACATACTTGGCACAATTGTTGGATATCATGACAAAACGCTTCGTGCAAAATTTCTTTCCAATCGTATAAGAATTGCGCCCTCTAGAAGCTCAAGAAGTCAAGACCCAAGATCGGTTTATATGGCACCTATATCAGGTTATGGACCGATTTGAACCATACTTGGCACAGTTGTTAGATATCAAAACAAAACACGTAGTTCAAAATTTCATTCCAATCGGATAAGAATTGCGCCCTCTAGAGGCTCAAGAAGTCAAGACCCAAGATCGGTATATATGGCAGCTATATCAGGTTATGGACCGATTTCAACCATACTCAACGCAGTTAGTGGATATCGTAACAAAACACGTCGTGCTAGATTTTATTCCAATCGGATAAGAATTGCGCCTTCTATAGGCTCAAGAAGTCAAGACCCATGATCGGTTTATATGGAAGCTATATCAGGTTTTCATCCGATTTAAAACATGCTTGGCACAGTTGTTAGATATCACAACAAAACGCGTCGTGCAAAATTTCATTCCAATCGGATAAGAATTGCGCCCTCTAGAGGCTCAAGAAGTCAAGACCCAAGATCGGTTTATATGGCAGCTATATCAAAAAAGGGACCGATATGGCCCGTTTACAATCCCAATCCCTACCTGCACTAAAAAAAGTATTTGTGGAAATTTCAAGCGGCTAGCTTTACTCCTTCGAAAGTTAGCGTGCTTTCGACAGACTGACGGACAGGCAGACGGACGGACATGGCTAGTTCGACTTAAAATGTCATGACGATCAAGAATTTATACACTTTATAGGGTCTTAGACGAATATTTCGAGGTGTTACAAACAGAATGACGAAATTAATAAACCCTCATCCCATGGTGGATGGTGTAATAATTTCCATAGATCCCACTGCTGTGAGTAGACGAATTTTGTTTTCATACCCACCACCGAAGGATCGGGGGTATATTCATTTTGTCATTCCGTTTGCAACACATCGAAATATCCATTTCCGACTCTGTATGTATAGTCTCGATTGTCATAAAAATCTAAGACGATCTAGCCATGTCCGTCCGTCCGTCTGTCTGAGTGTTGAAATCACGCCACAGTCTTAGATAGAGATATTGACCAGAAACTTTGCACAGATTCTTTTTTTTGGTTGTAGGCAGGTTAAAAGATGGGCTATATCCAACTATATCTTGATACAGCCCCCCATATAGACCGATATGCCGATTTAGGGTCTTGGGCCCATTTAAATCAGCTTTGTTATCCGATTTCACTGAAATTTAGGTCAGAAAGCTGTGTTACGTCCCCCGGCATCCTTGTTCAATACGGTCCAGACGGATCCACATTTAGATAAAGCTGCCATATAGACCGATCTCTCGATTTAAGTTCTTGGCTCATAAAAGGCGCATTTTTTTGTCCGATTTTGCTTAAATTTGGGACAGTGAGTTATTGAGTTGCCCAAAAAGTAATTGCGGATTTTTAAAAGAAAGTTAATGCAATTTTAATAAAACTTAGAATGAACTTTAATCAAATATACCTTTTTTACACTTTTTTTCTAAAGCAAGCTAAAAGTAACACCTGATAATTGACAGAAGAAAGAATGCAATTACAGAGTCACAAGCTGTGAAAAAATTTGTCAACGCCGACTATATGAAAAATCCGCAATTACTTTTTGGGCAACCCAATTTGTTAAGCCCCTCGACATCTATGCCTTATTTGGCCCAGAATGGTTCAGATTTGGAGATAGCTGCCATATAGACCGATCTCTTGCTTTAAGAATTTTAGCCCATCTAAGGCGCACTTATTCTCCGATTTCGCTGAAATTCGGTAAAACGAAGTGTGTTGGGCCTCTCGACATCCCTGTTTTATTTAACCTAGATCGGTCCAGTTATAGATATGGCTGCCATATAGACTGATCTCTCGATTTAAGGTCTTGGGCCCAAAACATGGCGCATTTATTGTCCGATTTCGCTGAAATTTTGGACAGTGAGTTATGTCAGACTCCCTGAGATCCTTGTTTGATTTGGCAAAGATCGGTCCAGATTTGGATCTGGCTGCCATATAGACCGATCTCCCGATTCAAGATTTTAGGCCCATAAATAGAGAATTTACTAACAGATTTTGCCGAAATTAGACACAATGACCACCCCGATATTCGTACCGTGTTGACTATTATCCGTCTGTATTTCGATATAACTGCCTTATAGACCGATCTTTTAGGATCTTGGGCCCTAATGACGACTTCGTTGAAATCTAGTACAGCGTTTTGTGTTATGCCTCTCGTCTTGCCCGTTCAATGTGGCCTAGTTCGGTCAAGATTTCGATGTAGCTACCATATGTACCAATCTCCCGATTTGATATTTTAAGCCCATCAAAGCAGAATCGATTTCGCTGAAATGTAGCACAATGAGTTTCCTTAGGCCCTTTGACATTCGTACCGAGTATGGTCAATATCCGCCAATGTTTGGATATAGCTGTCAAATAAACCAATCTCCCAATTTAAGTTCTTGGAACAATAATAGCACGTTTATGTAGTAGGCTCTTCGACATTCGTGTTCAATATGATTCAGATTGGTCTATATTTGGATATACCTGGCGTATACATATACCGATCCACGGATTTAAGTTCATACGCCCATAAATGGTGCATTTTTTAACCGATAAATTTGGTACAAGGAGTTCTCCCTTATATAGCCTTTCCGAATGTGTTGGAGATCGGCCTATATTTAGATAAAGCTGCAGCTGGGATATTGAGTTTTAAAGTTTCGGACCCACAAATTATTCTTAAAGTTCCCCCCATTCGATTATGATAATAAGCATTTGTCTTCAACGTCTTCCCTTCAGCATCTTTTATGCAAAACTCTTTAAAATTCTTGAAGCTTACCTTCTGTTCTAGTTGTTGCCGTACTTTTCTTTTCTCCTTTCCTAAGGATTAGCCCACTTTTACCACTCTTGCCAAAGGATGTAAATTCTATTTTACTACGTGCCCTCGGAAAGAGCCAAGCAAAAGGCAATGTGACATTTTTAAAATTCATTGTAGAAATTCTAGCAAACCCCACACTCTCTCAATACCTTGGTGAGATCTATAAAATTTTGTTGTAAAAATGCAAAGAAGCCTTGGACTACCTCAATTCGAACCACAAGTTGACGCCACTTAGCGCACTTGCTGTCGCTGGCTGACTCACACACCCATACAGACATTTGTATGCAAATTCATCATACAGTACTTGCATATGCTGCGAGGCAAAACTACTCTACCACCAATCATATGTAAATGTGTAAGTGACACATTGCCTTGTGTGTGTGTGTGTGCGTGCATACGTATGATTGTCTCCACTGAACATACAACATTTGTATGCATTTGTAGTTGTCCAAAATACCTTTTCGCACAAAAATTTTTCAATATTCATGTGAACGAATGGATGGACGGACGGACGGACGGACGGATGGACCTCCACTAACATTTCCCGGCGTTGAAAAAATAGAACACAAAAAATGCGAAGCTAAAGTGCAAAAACAAGGAAATAGTTTGAGAAAAAGTATTCGCATTTGACTTTTCGCCAATGAAGCACAATGGCTGAGTTATGCTGCAGCTGCTACAGTTTTTTTGATTGAAAAGACCCCGACTAAGAGGACCAGTAAAACAAATAAAAGCTTTATTCTCCATGGTGAGGCAAAGGGAGACGGGGTGCACCAAAATGGCTTAAAAAAAAAGTTTAAGGCTACAAATGGCAAATATTCCACTCACAGAACAATTGACACATGTTCGTAGATATGGAAACGGTTGACATGAGTGTCATACAATCTCCGGTTCCAGAAAAGTTGAAGAACAAGTAAAAAGGCGTTAAGTTCGGCCAGGCCGAACTTTGGATACCCACCACCTCGGGTATATATGTAAACCACCTTTCATCAAAATTCGGTAAAAATTTCATACCTTATACTCATATACCTCATACCGATCTGAACTATATACGACACGCATGTTGAAAAGCCGAACATAAGTCAATGTGTCAAATTTCAGTGAAATCGGATTATAAATGCGCCTTTTATGGGGCCAAGACTTTAAATCGAGATATCGGCCTACATGGCAGCTATATCCAAATCTGGACCGATTTGGGCCAAGTTGCATAAACATGTCGAAGAGCCTAACACTAAGCACTGTCCCAAATTTCGGCGAAATCGGACAATAAATGCCTCTTTTATGGGCCCTAAACCTTAAATCCAGAGATCGGTCTATATGGCAGCTATATTCAAATCTGGACCGATCTGGGCAAAATTGAAGAAGGACGTCGAAGGGCCTAACCAAACTCACTGTCTCAAATTTCAGCGACATCGGACAATAAATGCGTCTTTTATGGCCCCAAA
Source organism: Stomoxys calcitrans (assembly GCF_963082655.1). NCBI lineage: Eukaryota > Metazoa > Arthropoda > Insecta > Diptera > Muscidae > Stomoxys > Stomoxys calcitrans. Next base: position 34,629,328 of record NC_081555.1, read on the forward strand.
ACCTAAAACCTAGATATCGGTCTATATGGCAGCTATATCCAAATCTGGACCGATCTGTGCGATATTGCAGAAGTATGTCAAGGGGCTTAACTTAACTCACAGTTCCAAATTTCGGCGACATCGGGCAATAAATGAGCATTTTATGGGCCCAAAACCATGAATCAAGAAATCGGTCTATATGGCAGCTATATCCAAATTTGAACCGATCTGGACCAAATTGAAGAAATATGTCAAAGGGCCTAACACAACTCACTGTCCCAAAATTCAGCAAAATCGGATAATGAATGTGGCTATTATGGGCCTTACACCATAAATCGGTGGATCGATCTATATGGCAGCTATATCCAAATCTGGACTGATCTGAGCCAAATTAACGAAGGATGTCGATGGGCCTTACACAATTCACTGTCCCAAATTTCATCAAAATCGGATAATAAATGTGGCTTTTATGGGCCTAAGACCCTAAACCGGAGGATCGGTCTATATGGCAGCTATATCCAAATCTGAACCGATCTGGGCCAATTTAACGAAGGATGTCGATGGGCCTTACACAATTCAATGTCCCGAATTTCATCAAAATCGGATAATAAATGTGGCTTTTGTGGGCCTAAGACCCTAAATCGGAGGATCGGTCTATATGGCAGCTATATCCAAATCTGAACCGATCTGGACCAAATTGAAGAAATATGTCAAAGGGCCCAACACAACTCACTGTCCCAAATTTCAGCGAAATCGGACTATAAATGTGGCTTTTATGGGCCTTAGACCCTAAATCGGAGGATCGGTCTATATGGCAGCTATATCCAAATCTGGACCGATCTGAGCCAAATTGACGAAGGATGTCGAAGGGCCTAACACAACTTACTGTCCCAAATTTCAACAAAATCGGATAATAAATGTAGCTTTTATGGGCCTAAGACCCTAAATCGGCGGATCGGTCTATATGGGGGCTATATCAAGATATAGTCCGATATAGCCCATCTTCGAACTTAACCTGCTTATGGACAAAAAAAGAATCTGTGCAAAATTTCAGCTCAATATCTCTATTTTTAAAGACTGTAGCGTGATTTCAACAGACAGACGGACAGACGGACGGACATGGCTAGATCGTCTTAGATTTTCACGCTGATCAAGAATATATATACTTTATAGGGTCGGAAATGGATATTTCGATGTGTTGCAAACGGAATGACAAAATGAATATACCCCCATCCTTCGGTGGTGGGTATAAAAATTGCATGTTTTACAAGGGCGTAGAAAAAAAATCCGTATAGAAGGAGCCATACTCAATACTAGTACTAGGCATTGTAGACGCCGTCGAAGTTCGACCGGGATATTGATGGCATGGCAATTTCTAAATTAACTCGTATTTGAATATCTTCGATTAACCTGTGTATAACACAAATATTCTACCATTTTCGTACCTACTGATTCATTACATGCCCATTACCTTGAGAAAAGCAACAGAATTGCCTGCTTTATTCGCCATTAATTTTGAAGCTGGTATAGGTTAATCAATTACAGTATGAGTTTCTCGGCGATGACATATACACTCGTTAACTCCCATGTGAAAAATTGTGGTGTAATCAATTTTAAGCAAGTGGAAGCTGAGCGTAAAAGGAAAAAAAAGAGCCTAGACTCTGCAACAATTCAAATGTAAATGGATTGGATTGTCATTCATGTATGGCTTGCGATTTAGAATGAATGCATAAGAGCTTGAAAAATACAAAAAAAAAGAAGTAAAACCGCGTTTAGTTCAGGAAGCTCAAAATATTTCTTTGTTTACCGAATATGATATTTATCTCCTTATCAATATGTTGTAAAATGCAAATTTTGCCCATGAGCATTCCACTAAGAAATAGGGAAAAACTTCTCACATATCAATGAGTGCAGTCCGATTCAAGTTTTAAGCTCAATGATAAGGGGCCTCCTTTTTATAGCCAAGTCCGAACGGCGTGCCGCAGTGCGACACATCTTTCGAGAGAAGTTTTACTTGGCATAGTACCTCACAAATGTTGCCAGCATTAGGAGGGGAAAACCACCGTTGAAAATTTTTTCTGATGGTCTCGCCAGGATTCGAACTCAGGCGTTCAGCGTCATAGGCGGACATGCTAACCTCTGCGCTACGGTGGCCTCCATTCAATATGTTGTTAAGGTCGAAAATCTTCCAATGCACATTTGCCCTTGCACATTCCATTTAGGGACAGGGGGAAACTTCTCCCATTGCATTGAGTGCTATCCGATTCAGGTTTTGAGCTTAATTATAAATGACCTCTTTTTTATAATCACGTCTTAACCGCATGCCTCTTTGCTACACTTCTTTGGTAAGAAGTTTTTATATGGCAAGGTACCTCAAAATTGTCGCCAGCACTGGGAGGGGATAACCACTACTGAACATTCCATACGACCACAAAGCCGTGTATTTCAAAGAGAAAGTTCATTCGCGCGGTCATCGTAGAATATATCTAACCTACTAAAAAGCTCGCTCAGTGGAGGGCTAACTGATTGCTTGGTACGATCCTTGCTCTACGCCACACCTCGTAGACCAGCAGATCCTGACAGCATTTTCGTCTTGAGTTGTCCATGCATATCGTGACAGTATGATCATACCGTCTCTCTCCCGCTTCGACATCGTCTCGAGTGCCTTCAGGAACGCAAAACCTCCGCCAGCATGACGATACACTTGTCCAAAAGCCTTAAGGATTTCCTGTTTGCAAGAAGTTTAAGGAAGACTCCTCCCCCGGTGCCCCAAGTAGGACCCATCCTTGTATTAAGAAGGTTTTGGAAAGGCCAGTCGGGAAAACGACATTCAACCCGTCAAAAAGGAAGTACACCCCTGGGAATTCTTCAGTTCAGAGATGCTACGCTATAACCAGCCGCGTCGCTTCTCCATGCCCCAGCAGAACAGAAGAATTTCTATAGGTTAAGGAGTATCTGATTCCATGTGTCTTTGGGCGTTAGTTGTTTCCACACAACCAACATATTGATGCAAAGGCCTCTTGGGAAAGGCATTCTACGACTCTTTTGGGAGACTCTTCCTAGCCCCAGAGATCGGTACCACCGTTGTTCTCTGTACCTTCTCGGTCATACTGTGGAGAACACAGTTGCCCAAATGCCACACCAGACCTCGATAGGTGGGAATTGGCCGAACAAATTTTACCGACTCGGCCTAAGCCCCCTGACGACAGGAGTGGAACACATTAATTCTCTTTTCTACTCTTTCCTAGAAGTTTCAATTAGTTTCTTGCCAAGAATCACGCCCAAATACTTGGCCACCGGGGACAGAGGGAGCTCTACCTCATCCAGGTAAAAATTTCAAATTTACCCAAAAACATTTCACTAAGTGGGCATACTTCTTTTATGTCGATGAGTCCTATCCGATTTAAGGTTTTAGATCAATGATAACGGATCTCCTTTGTATACCCCAGAAGAGAAGTTGTTACATGGCTTATTGCCTCCCAAATGTCTCTACCATTACATTGGGATAACGACCACTGAAAATGTTGTCTGATTTTTTCGCCAGTACTCGAACGCAAGCGTTCAGCTCATACTTACCTCCACGCCACAGTGGCTTCCAACACCCCGCTTTCTCCTCCTGGTGAAATGTACCTGGTCAGTATTTCTAGAGCTAATGCATAGGCCAATGGCCCGCCCATGCCATCCAGACAGTTTCCTAAACGCCCTCTTTACAAGGTCCATAATAGTGGAGAAGAACCGCCAACCACTGCTTGGGCAACGACCATAACCTTCTCTTTCTCGAAATACCTCAGAATTCCATTGATAACCAGAAACCACAATAGAGGGGATAAAACTCCTATTTGTGGAATTTCAATGGTCGAAATTTTCTTAATCGAGCCCTTCGTTGCTGATGCCTTGGTCATTCGGCGTTTCAGCATTTTAACAACCCATTTTACCATAACAGTAAGGCCATTTTGTCTACCAGAAAGCCATGCATGGAACTCAACTTAGCGTTACTAAAACCTGCTCCTACAATAGGATGGCCGACAAAGATATGTCACCCAACCCCAAATTCCCTTTGACGTAGCCAAACACATCGTGAAGGGCAACCGCATCAACCGATCGACCCTTAGTATAAGCATGCTGTGAGCCAGTGAAGGGCTGAGACGGGTCTTCCTGTGTTTACAAATTGAAGAATGGAAGACTGATTGGCCTGTAGTGCCGTGGGCAGAGAATGGTTCGCTTTTTCCAACTTCGTAATGAGATTCTCCCTAACCTCCAGCCACTCAGACGGTAAGTAGTTCAGCAAAACGCAGCTCCTGAGAATCATTCCAAGCAATCGTATGACTGACGGTCCCAGCCCTTTGCGACAGAACGCAGTACGACATCCGGTTCCGTTGACCTGTAGGGTTCAAACGAATTCACCGCCCAAAGTATCTTACCCTGCGTTGTCATGTCCTCATCCGCGGTTAATAAAACGGCAACGGTGGGTTCAGAGGAACCCACCAGCTGCGACTGAGCACCTAGGGAATTGCTTAACAGCCGGTAGCACTCACTGGTAGTCTCCTTTCAGGTTCCATCATCACTTAGAATGCACCCAAGGACTTTCGGATCCTTAGAGAACACCCTGGGTTACCTGGAGGACGCATTCACTCACCCTCTGGACTCGCAAAAACAGAGCCATGAGGCCCTCTTGAAGGATTTCACCACGATCCTGTACTATTTTGGGGACCCTTGTACATGTGCGAGTTCGCACTCAGCTCGGTTTTATTGTACCCTCCACTATAAGACAAGGGGCATACTTATTTTGTCATTCAGTTTGCAACACAAAGAAATATTGACTTGAGACCCAACAAAGCATACAAATTCTTGTCTTGTCATCCTTAGTCGATTTAGTAATTTCCGTACGTCTGTACGTCCGTCTGTCTTCAGTTTGTCCGTTTCATCTGTCTGTCGAAAGAATGCTAACTTTCGCAGAAGCAAAACTAGGCGCTTGAAATTTTGCACAAATACTTCATAAAGTGTAGGTGCTTGGGTGCTTGCTAGCTGCTGTATAAGCCGACCTCGGATCTTGACTTCCGAGCCTCTAGAGTGCTCAGTTCTTATCCGATGTGGCTGAAATTTAGCATGATGTGCTTTCTTTTGATTTCCAATGACCAAGGTGAAAATCCTCGTCCAAATCGCTTCCTCGCCCAAATCGGTTCATAACCTGATTTACATATCTGTCATATAAACCGATCTCTGATCTTGATTTTTGAGCCTCTAGAGGGCGTAACTCTTATCCGGTTTGGCTGAGACTTGGCACAAGGTCTTTTGCTTTGCCTTCTAACAACTGTACCAAGTGTAGTATAAATCGGTTTAGAACCTGATATTGCTACTATATAAACCGAACTACAAGTTTGACTTCTTGAGCCTCTAGATGGCGCAACCATCTTTATTTTTATACCCTCCACCATAGAATGGGGGTATACTAATTTCGTCATTCTATTTGAAACACCTCGAAATATGCGTCTGAGACCTCATAAAGTATATATATTTTTGATCGTCATGTCATTTTTAGTCGATCTAGCCATGTCCGTCCGTCCGTCTGTCCTTCCATCCGTCCGTCTATCCTTCCGTCCATCCGTCTGTCTGTCGAAAGCACGCTAACTTTCGAAGGAGTAAAGCTAGTAGTTTGAAATTTTGCACAAATACTTTTTATTAGTGTAGGTCGGTTGGGATTGTAAATGGGCTTAATCGGTCCATAACCTGATATAGCTGCCATATAAACCGATCTTGGGTCTTGACTTCTTGAGCCTGTAGAGGGCCCAATTCTTATCCGCTTTGGCTGAAATTTTGCGTGAGGTGTTTTATTATGACTTCCAACAACTGTGCTAAGAATACTTTAAATCGGTCCATAACCTGATATAGCTGCCATATAAACCGATCTGGGGTCTTGACTTCTTGAGCCTCTACAGGGAGCAATTCCTATCCGATTCGGCTGAAATTTAGCATGACGTGTTTTTTTATGACTTCCAACAACTGTGCCGGTTCAAATCGGTCCATAACCTGATATAGCTGTCATATAAACCGATCTGGGATCTTGATGACTTCTTGAGCCTCTAGAGGGCGCAATTATCATCCGATTAGGCAGAAATGTTGTACAACGGCTTCTCTTATGACCTTTAATATACGTGTCTAAAGCGGTCTGAATCGATCAATAGCTTGATACAGCTCCCATATAAATCTTTCTCCCGATTTTGCTCTTGAGCCCCTACAAGGCGCAATTCTTATCCAAATGAACTGAGATATTACACAATGACTTCTACAATGTTCAGCATTCATTTGTGGTCCGAATCGGACTATAATTTGATATAGCTCCAATATCAAAACAGTTCTTACTCAATATTCTTTGTTTGCCTAAAAAGAGATACCATGGTGGAGGGTATATAAGATTCGGCACGGCCGAACTTAGCACGCTCTTACATGTTATAACAGGATATAGCTCCCATACAAAACCGATCGCCCGATTTGATTTCTTGAGCCACTAGGGGATGCAATTGTGTGGCTGATATTTTTTATGACTTTATATAGGCATGTTAAGTACGGCCCATCTGTGTCTGTAGATATGTCTCTTTAAGTCCTCGTTCCATCAAAGGGACTGCAATCTCTTACCAGTGTAGGTTGAAGGGCATTTGTGGTGTTAAAGTCAGAAAGTGAAGGCCATCGTTACGCAGAGTTTAGCATGTACGCCAATGCCACTGAACGCCTAGCTTTGAATCTTGGAGAGAAAATCAGAAAAAATTTCAGCGTTGGTTATCTCCCCCTAATACTGGCGACATTTGTGAGGCACTATGCCTTGTAAAAACTTCTCCCAAAAGAGATATCGCACTTCGGTACACCGTTAGAACTCGGCTATAAAAAGGAGGTCCCTTATCATTGAACTTAATTTTGAATCCGACAGCACTCATCGATATGTGAGAAGTTTGTCCCTGTTTCTTAGTTGAATATTCATGAGCAAATAACGGCCTCATTTCTAGAACTTTCTGGGATGGCATTTATCCTACTGTCTTCCTTCTTGTACCAGGGTCATAGTATGCTTAGAATCCAATCGTCGGGGATGTGTTGTTCTAGCCAGATTGAGCAGACGGGCATATGTCATAGCAGCGTGCCGCCTTTGGCCCTAAATGGTTTATCGGGCAGCCTATCGGCTTCTGCTGCCTTGTTGTTCAGCAGGGTTATTGCTGCCCCAAGTTGAGCCTTAACCTTTGCAATTCCTTGTTGCATTTTAAAACCAAAGTTCATTATATCAGACAAAAAATTTACAACTTGACATAACCTCTTCAAATGCCTATAAAGTCTTGGTATCCCCTGTATGTGGCGGCGGAGAGTATTCCATGACTCAATAAACCTCCCCACCAATTATATACTTGAAAAAAACAAAAGTTCCATAGCAAGTCAAAATATTTGATCGATACTGTACAGCCATCATTTACAAAATGATCGAAATTAAATAGAATAAATAAACAGGGAAGCAAATCATTTTGCAGCAACGCCTCCATTATTAACATTGGCAGCAGTAGTGCACAGGCGTCAATAGCATTCACCATCCTCATCATCGGTATTATAATCAATGTCGAGATTTTTTGGGGGAGGCATAGCAGCAATTCAAACAACATTAACGGCAACGCCATCAATTTCAGCAGAGACATCATCACCCTCATCGTCATTATAAAAATGTTTAAATTCGTTTGGGGTTCGTTTCCCACTCTGCTGAGCTCATTGATTTTATTTTTTGACAATGGCCGTGAAATTAATTACGCAAGATTAGTGGAAATTACGGAAAAATTATAGCCTTTACAGAGTCTTTTGTGGGGGAGGGGGAGAGCAAAACGGTCGTCTGCGTCCCCCAAGGTATGATTGATGGAATCAAGCCAATGTACTTAAAACATACTCTCGCCACAGCAGGTTGCCTCTTACAGGTGACACATTGAGGGAAATTCTCCGAAAAAAACACATATTCAAGAATTTTGATTAATTAGGAAAAAAAAAAAAATAAATATTTGTGTTTGTTGTGAAATGAGATTCGGTTTTTGCCAAAATATACCAAGGGAAACTCATAAAAAATGTTTATGATTTTTTTTCAGCTCTTCCCTGTGTTGCTTCGGAGGGCAGCCATCATAATCATGGAGGTTGTCAATGATACAATTTTTCAAACTTTATATGTAGAGCAAGAGTAATAAAAATATTTTTATTCTCCCATGTGTTATAGCGAAGGCTTTCTAAGTTTAATCATCAGCGTACAAGTGCAACTCAAGTGTTAAAATATTATTAAGAGCGCTAAAATATAAATTTCGGAAGGACCATGTGGCAAAAACAAACAAGTCAACAAAATGGGCGACCAGTCCAATGGTGAAATGGGTGACCAGTCCAATCTTTGTATCTGTTTTATCTTAACTGTGGATAATGACCTAGGCGTGGTGCCATATATCCATAGCTTCCGTTAAAGGTAGTTATCATTGATAAGATATCTGAATCGTTATTGTTGTTGTAGCCACATTGTGGTGGTAGTCAATAACTCGGCTTGAGCATCATAGACACTCAGTATTTCAGCAACAGCCAGTGCCGCCCGGGCTCTCACGGAGACTCTCTGCTATATACAGCTGACAGCACGCGGATGCAGTTGCAGCTACAACGCATCAACCATTCCACTATCCATAATCTATGGACGAGCCTAGTGGCTCCCACCTAAGCTTTCCGTTATAACGAAGAACACCATACAAATCAGAGCTTCAAGTTTCAGCCTATATGGTGCTTTTAGCTATCCCATCCCTAGTTGAATCGTGATCTCGACTAGTTTCACTATTCTCTTCGGTAATGCTTGAGGCATGGTTTCACATGTGCTGCTCAATCCATATGTTTTTATATACAGGGTAGCTGCGAAGAAGTGTTACCAAAACAAATGATCGATTTTTTCTGCGAAAATATTTTCCATTGATTGAAATAAAAACCATTAAAAATGTGTAAGTTCCGCCTGGCCGAATCTTGGGAACCCACCAAAGCAATCAGAACCGTTGCTCGGTTGCCAAAATCCCACGCAGTCACGCATAGACCCTTACATCTCCTTTTCGCATATGGTGGAAATCGGACTTTATTTAGATACTAGTCGAACCGGGCCCGCTCCGCAGCGCCTTATTTAACGATCCTATACCTTTTATTTGAGCCCAATATTGCAATGGTCGATATATTGGGTTGCCCAAAAAGTAATTGCGGATTTTTTAAAAAAAAGTAAATGCATTTTTAATATACTTTTTTACACTTTTTTCTAAAGCAAGCTAAAAGTAACAGCTGATAACTGACAGAAGAAAGAATGCAATTATAGAGTCACAAGCTGTGAAAAAATTTGTCAACGCCAACTATATGAAAAATCCGCAATTACTTTTTGGGCAACCCAATATATGTTCTGTTTTGGCAGACTTTTAAGATGGGGACATTTCGCCCCGAATGTGGACATCGAATTTGTGTCATTGAAGCGCAGAGGTCATCTTGTCCACCAATGATGCTAATCGCATGGGTTTAAATCCTGGCCAGAATATTGGAAAATTTTCAAGTGATGGTTATCCCCTCCAGATATTGGCGACATTTGTGACATTCTTTGGTATGCACGCTCTGCGGAACGCCGCTGGGACTTGGCTATAAAATGAGGTCCTTTATCATGAGCTTAAAGGAAAATCGCCGTTTTCGCCGTTTTACCGGCCGTTTCGCTGTTCCACAGTGTTGCATGCGCATTCGTCGCCCACGCCCTTAACTCGGAATGCGTCGACCCGAAAGGTTTCACGTTAACCAAGTTTATTGACGGCAGTCCTCTGGCCTTCACCGCCAAATCATCTGCCCATTCACTTCCCCTTACTCCGTTATGGACCGGCAACCAAACGATGCGGATTTTGCCATCCTCAGAGAAGGCGTTAATCTCCTTCTTACATTCCAAGATTGTTTACGATCCTACCGTCCTGGGTTTAATTGCCTATATGGCCATTTTAATGCCCGTAAAGATGTTCACACTCGACGTTCTCGCGTTAGCACCACATCACCTCACGCATTCCGTGATCGGCCGGACCTCTGCCTGCAGGACCATATTATGATAAGGCAGTCTAAAACAGATCTTAGTTCTCAATGTAGACCCCCAGGCCTACTTTGTTCTCTTGCTTTGATCCATTCGTGTAACATAATCTTCCAGATGACAATACTAGGGTTCCGTCAATCCAAGACTGTGTCTCTGGCAGCAGTGCCTCCCACTCGACCTCAAGTGTCGTCTCAGGTGTCCGCTCGGAGACATCTTCCTTTCCCTCCAGGTTTCCTATTGTCGGCTCGATTATATCGCGATGGTATGAGCTGCTCCCATCCTCAATCCATTTTCCCATCGCCTTAAGCCTCACTGCCGTAGTGGTTGCCTCACACTTAATCTGTAGGTCAATGTGTCCGATATCTATAATAGTCCCTAATCGCCGGATTAGCTCATTTCGGGAGAGTGGAAGTGTCGCTAAACCCAAAAATGGACTTCAACGAACCAACAGAATTCCAAAAAATATCGAAAAAGTGAGGCGGTCAGTTAGGCCTTTTGCCCCTCGTTCGGCTTGCAAACACGCAGCTGCCATTGGAATTTCTATCTTATCCTTGATACAATATTCGATGTTCCAGGAAGTGTTGATTTCACCCTACCTGAAGCGCTTTTTGATAAATAGTACTGTACACCTATTCCTGATAGAACAGATTGGAACTACGATATCCCTGGTAACAGAAGTTACATAGACTTCTATACAAATGGTTCCAAACTAAACAACCAGGTGGGGTTTGGGGTCTACTCTAAAAATCTAGAACTGGTCATATCAAAAATGTTACCCGACCACTGCAGTGTGTGTCAAGCGGAGATCCTTGCAATTAAGGAAGTGGTGGAGTGGCTTAGATATAATGTCATAACGACGATTGACATAACAGACATCCAGGTAGCGATTAAATCCCTGGAGAACGTATTTCTGAACAAAAAAACCTCCCTCGACTGTTGCAGGTCTCTCAACGAGATGGCTGAACAGTTCAAAATTCATCTGTTCTGGGTGCCGGGCCACAGAGATATCCCAGGGAGTTATAAAGCGGACGAGCTTGCGAGACTAGGAACTACCCTACGCTTCCAGGGATACTGGAATCTGTGGGTATGCCTCTAGCGACATGTAAGCTAAGTTTTCAGGACCAGGCCCGAAGGACAACGAATGATTGATGGTCACAAAAAGGGGACTGTGGGCATTCTAAAACTATGTGGCCTAATCTAGACTTGAAGAGGTCTTCTGCTTTGCAGTCATTGGCTAGTCATTGTGTCCGTCATGACAGGTCACTGTCTAATCGGAAAACATGCTGACAGACTGATGGTTGCCAGCAACGACTTTTGCTGTGAGGACATCGAAGAACACCTTCTGTGTGTGTGTGTCCTGCACTAGCAATCAGAAGGAGTTCCATTTTAGGTTCTCATTTCTTTGAGAAGCTTTCTGATTTAGCTGATGTGAACATTTACAAGATATTGGGCTTTTTAAAGCGATCTGGATGGTTCAACGGTAGGAACTAGTCGATTGGTTGAAAACATTGATGTAGCATCAATACAAAGTTCATTGAAGAGCCAAGTAATTGAATATGCACAAATGTGGCATTGGCAAACTTTTTGCCATTTTAATTAGTTTTTAATTAAGAAAAAAACCAAGAATTTTTCACAGAACTCTGTTCAGTATGAATTACAAATGTCTGCAACGAAATTTATTTAATATTCTTTATAATATTGGGTTGCCCAAAAAGTAATTGCGGATTTTTCATATAGTCGGCGTTGACAAATTTTTTCACAGCTTGTGACTCTGTAATTGCATTCTTTCTTCTGTCAGTTATCAGCTGTTACTTTTAGCTTGCTTTAGAAAAAAGTGTAAAAAAGTATATTTGATTAAAGTTCATCCAAAGTTTAATTAAAAATGCATTTTCTTTCTTTTAAAAAATCCGCAATTACTTTTTGGGCAACCCAATACATGCTTACTGTGAGAGGTTTCTGTTCTATTTGACATAGGACAACCTGGCAATGGGATAAATGGCTATGTTTGGCTAAAAACCAAAAACTTCTGTTTCCAAGAACTAATTGATGACACTTAGTTTGTGATATTGCTTTAGTTGTTTTTCAACAAAAAAACAAAAAAAAATATCTACTCGTATGTGCGTTCATATGTCCAAAGATGACTTCCAAAAGATTGACGTGAAACAATATGTGATCAACTGACTGGCTGGCTGAAAAAAAAAAAAAGAAAAACCTGAATGACACTCACAATATCTGGGGTATGCAAGAAGTACCAAATTTCCGTCAATTCCTAGAGTGCTTCAACTGAATCAACATCATATAAGTTGTATATTCTGCCACAAACTAAAAAGCAAAAGAAACTAAGAAACAAAAATTGTCAAAACCAAGTAAAAAGGTGTTAAGTACGGCTAAGCCGATCGTTGGATACCCACCACATCGGGTATATGTGTAAACCACTTTTCGTCATTAAATCGAGATATCGGACTATATGGCAACTATATCCAAATTTGAACCGATTCCAACCAAGTTGCAGAAAAATGTCGAAGAGCCTAGCATAACTCACTGTCTTAAATTTTGGAAAAATCGGACAATAAATGCGCCTTTAATGGGCCTAAGACCTTAAATCGAGAGATCCGTCTATATGGCAGCTATATCCAACTCTGGACCGATCTGGACCAAATTGAAGAAGGATGTCGTAGGGTCTACCGCAACTCACTGTCCCAGATTTCGGCGACATCGGACAACAAATGCTCCCCGCTGGGTACTTGAACCCAAATTTTAATATCATATTCGTGTTCTGGTCTCCAGTACCTTTCATTTGATACCCTTATTGTGCCCATCGGACCACTTTCGGATATGAGTGGCGTTTTTGCGGTAAAGGAGAGGGTCCGCCTCCACCCGATATCTAAAAATTATATGACCTATGTTTTCTTCCAGATAAACGTACACAATCTATGAAAATTTTATGATAATCGGTTCAGCCAGGTATCATATAGTCATAATGGTTCTAATGGCGTTTTGGAGTGGTGGCATGACCTCCTATACTTCGTTCAGATTTTGAATGACAGATTCGAAATCTACTCCCGAATACCTTTCATTTGAGCCCCATATTGAAATGAACATCCCATATGTCTGTTTTGGGGAAGTTTTGGGGCAGGGGCTGCCCGATGGGTACTTAGACTGGAATTTTAGTACCATATTCGTATTCTACTCTCCAATACCTTTCATTTGATACCCATATTGTCCCGATCGATACACTTTTGATTTGAGGTTGTGTTTTTGCCATGAGGGGGAGGGTCCGTCTCCCTTTCGATACCGAAAATTTATATAGCCTGTGTTTCCTTCCAGACAATTCTACACAATATGCGAAAAATTTGAGGAAATCGGTTCTGCCCTTTTTCAGTCTATACGGAACAAACAAACCGAGTTCCATATATCCGTGATTGGTCCATAACCTGATATAGCTACCCTAAAAACCGATCTGGGATACTGACTTCTTGAGCCTCTAGGGGGCTCAATTTTTATACGATTTGACTAAAATTTAATACAACGGCTTCTCCCATGACCTTCAACATACGTGTCAAATATGGTCTGAATCGGTGTTTAGCCTGATACAGCTCCCATATAAACCGATCTCCCTATTTGACTTCTTGAGCCCATAAAGGACGCAATTCTTATTCGAATTGGCTGAAATTTTACACAATGACTTTTACTATGGTTTTCGGTTGAGAAAATCGGTTCTGCCCTTTTTTTAGTCTACACGGAACAACGAAACCTTGTCCCATATATCCGTGATTGGCTAATGTGCCCATTTGGGACGTTTTTGTGGGTGTGGGGTAAACCCCTATACTTCGACATGAATTTGTATGCCAGATTCGTTATCTACTCCCGCAAGCTTTTCATTTGTCTTTATCGGCCCACTTTTGATTAGGCGTGGTGTTTTTGGGGTAACGGTGGAGGGTCCGCCCCCTTCCGTTATCAATAAATTATAAAGCCTATTCCTACTTCCTGACCATATTCGTACTCTACTCCCGAATACCTTTCATTTGAGTCCCATATTGTCATGATCTACGAATAAACCTATTATAAGGGGTTTGGGGCGGCCCCCGGGTACTTGTACCCTACTTTTATTATGAAATTCGTATTCCACTCTTGAATACCTTTCATTTGAATCCCATATTGTCCCGATCGGTCCACTTTTTTTTTGGGTAGTACTTTTGGGGTAAGGGGAGGGTCCGCCCGCCCCCTCCTGATATCAAAAATTATATAGCCTATGTTTCCTTCCAGACCAACCTACACAATCTTTTGAAAATTCCAAGGTAATCGGTTCACCCGTTTTTAGGCTATACGGAACAAACAAACAAACAAAAATTGAATTTTATTTAAAAAATAAGATCGTTAAGTCATTTTGCTTTTCAGCTAAGTACTTCTACCAGCTCATAGTTCTTCCTTCTTGCCAATGATGCATCACGCGAAGGTGAATGTTCGCTGTATTGACATGTTATCTATAGCTGGCAAAAGGGAAAGGGTATACAAAGTGCCTTGGGGTAAAGAGGGTGGTTGCTTTATGCAGTCAAAAAGATGAAACTCATTGAATATTCCTTTCGTTATGGTATGGCGGTGTATGAAGACACTTCTGATTCCATGATGATTCATACAATGTTGCCTTCCATCATTGTCATGCCATTTGCTAGACTCTTGTGATTGTTTGAAAATTTTCTTTAAGTGTCTGTTGGTTGTTGATTTTTTCTTCTGCTATTTCTCCCTCACTCTCTCGCTTTCTTTTTGCTTTTCAATTGTTCTTTTTGTTTGCTTTTAAAGTGAAAAACAAGAAAATTGGAAAATTCATGGGTTTTGCTAATTAATGGCAGAGCGCCGTGCAACGTGTTCAAGAATTTACAAGATAAACGAGAGACATATGTTTGTCTGCGGCATCATTTTGCTCATTTGGCTGACGTATTCATTTGGTTGTTCCAACAAATTTGGATTCGCTTGCCCGCTCGACCATTGAATTCACTTGGCCATAGGGAAAGGTGAGCACAGAGTTTTATGCTAAGTTTGCCATACGATTTGTAACGCTATCAATTGATATTGCATTCACACTTCTAGATGGGGATGAAAGAAAGGTTTTTCGAAGAATTTTTATGTAAAATGCTATTGTCAATGGTGTGAAAAATGTAATGGGTTCATTGACCCTTTTACAAAAATCGTATTTAGTGCCTGTGGTTCAAGTTTAACAACGATTGCCAAATGACATGAAGACCACAGACTTAATGCCACTTTGTAATGTGACCAACACAATGCCATGCAGTCTTGCACATCTGAACATCTGCTGATCAACATATGGTGAATGGTCCACCTGGATGGTAAACTACCATTAAATGCATGATTTCAAGTGTCACCATCATCTTGGTGTTAAATCTTAAATCTGAAACTAGAAAAAGGTATAGTGGTGCATACCCACCACCTCCAGTGTTTATATCAACAACATTTCGTCAAAATCCGGTAGAATGAACCCATTATAGCTATATCGAAATAATATCTGTTCTGAACCAAGCTGTTTTAAATTCCAGTGAAATCGGGTAATAAATGGGTCCTATTTGGGCTTCAAGAGCATAAATCGAGAGATACATATCTATGACAGCTTTGCGCAACTCACTGTGCCAAATTTCAGGGAAATCGTGAAATAAATGCGACTTTTCTGGACCTGAGACCTAAAATCAAGAGATCAGTCTATATGGGATACATTCTTTTATTATATAAAAACCAATAGACTCAAAAACGGCTGAACAGATTTTCATGAGCTTAGTCCCCACAGTAACACTTCATTTTATGACATCCGTGAGGGGGACGGACCCTCCCCTAACTACCATTTTCAAAAACGACCGATCTCGGAGATGGTTGCATTGTTTTCAGTGAAATTTTGGTAACCCAAGAACACAAAATTGTTATAAAACTTTGCGGTTCCAAAATCGAGGGGGACGCCCTACTCAAAAACCCACCCAAACGGACATGTTTACCTATTGGGTCAATATGGGTATCAAATGAAAGGTATTTAAGTGTAGAGCACGAACTTGATGTAACAATTCGACCTCATGTGTTGGGGGCCTGCCCCACCCCCAAAAACCGCCCAAAACTGACATGTTTATCCATTGGTTCGCCATGTGGAAATAGAAAAATGACATGTTTTTTGATTGGAGCAAATTGTCTATCAAATAAATGGTAATTGCAAGTAGAATACGAAACTTTTATACAAATTTGGGGTAAAGTCGAAGAGGGACCACCCACCCCAAAAATCACCTCCAAACGGATATGTAGGCTGGTCTTGACTTAAGAGAAGAATACGAATACATGTAAAAACCTCTTCCCAAAGAGGTTTCGCACTGCGGCACGCCGTTCAGACTCGGCTATAAAAAGGAGGCCCCGTTACCATTGGAATTAAACTTGCATCGGACTGCATTCATTGATATGTGTGAAGTTTGCCCCTGATCCTCAATGGACTGCTAATGGACAAATTTGCATTTGCAAACACATACAAATGTGGTTTCAACAACATTCCATTAAGGAACAGGGACAAACTTCTCACATATCAATGAGGGCTATCCGACTCAAATTTAAGCTCTATAATAAAGGGCCTCCCTTTTATAGCCGAGTCCGAAAGGCGTGCCGCAGAGAGACACTTCTTTGGGCCGAAGTTTTTACATGGCAAAGTACCTCACAGATATCGCCAGCATAAGGATGGTATAACCACCGCTGAACATTTTTTCTGAAGTTCTAGACAGGATTCGAAGCGAGACATTCAGCGTCATAGGCTCACATGCTAACCTCTGCGCCATGACGGCCTGTGGGAGTGTTATTGGCGCTTTCAAATAACCACTGGCCAACATCAGCGTCTGTTCCCAGGTTAGGGGCAGCTGGAGGGAAGTGCCGGATCAGGGAATAAACAGCACGCGAAATCGAAATATACCGGTGCGATATAATATAACTCATGCGTTTGGGGCACTGGACCAGTATTCCGCCCCCGGAAAACTATAAGAATTAGTCTGAGAAATAAAATAATAGTAGAAACGGACTCCCCTAACGATGATGACCCAATCAAATGAAAAAGAACCACGATCTGCGGATCTGCACCTGGTATGCCCAGACTTTTTATAGCGAAGTGCAGTTAACGTAGTAGGGGTTATATTGCAGAAGTTCCAGGCAGATATTAGTGCCCTATAGGAAGTGTGATGGATCGGAAACTATAGCTGGCGTCACTATAGCTGCCATGCCACGAAGCATGAATTTGGCTGTGGATATGTGTTTAGTCGGAGACTGAAACACCTTGTCCCAAACTTTATTCCGGTAGATGATAGGCTATCCACAATCCGCATAAAATCAAAATTTTTCAACATCAGCACAATTTGTGCTTATGTCCCGATGGAAGACAAAGACGATCAGACCAAGGCACCTAGGAAGAGAATATGACCGCTGCCGCGCTTATGGTATTAAAATCGTTATGGGAGATGTAAATGCGAAAATGGGGAAGGAAATATCTTTGGTCGGAAAATTTAGCCTCCACAAGATAACGCCTTATAATAAATTAAGGCTAAAAAAATTCACCGCGGCAAAAAAGCAGATTTCAACATAAAAAATTCACAAAGCCACATGGTTGTCCCTAACTCTAGAAGTAAAGAACCAAATTGATCACGTTGCGGTAGATAGAAGACATACATCCAGCGTGTTAGATTTACTTTTGTCCGAGCAGCAAACATAGATGCGAATCATTACCTTGTTACAGCAAAGTTTTGCTCCCGTTCGAGCTTGGCTAGAAAAATACTATCTGACACAGCAAGGAAGCAAGACGGCATACTCCACTCGACTAATCCAACTGCTTGATGACAGCACTCCTTGTCCCGATGATGTAAGGGCCCACCTCATGGAAAATGTCGCGAAATCGATACTTGGGAACCAAAAGCCTCCCCCAAGAAACCCATGGTACGACCAAGAGTGCCGTAATGCTACTAAGGCCAAGAATGTGTCCTACAAGAATGCGGCGATATGTAGTAACTCTCCAGATAAAGGAGTAGAATCCAGAAAAAGCGAGAGAGGTGAAGCGTCTTTTCCGAAGAAAGAAAAGGTAAGAATTGAGTGTGCGAGATGTACAGGAATCAGAATGAAGGGCGTAATTTTTACCAAAGAATCAAACTTCAAACCGATAGTTTTGGTGCAGGCACATCCTCCTGCAAAGACAAATAAGGTAATCTGGTATCTGATACAGATAGTGTATTTCAGTTGTAGAAAGAACATTTTTGCCAGTGCTTGACCACAGAACCATTCCCTGATGATGGTAGAGAATGTTTACCTCCTAGTCAGAGTCCAACATCCAATTCAAATATGGTACAGATCGGACTATATTTAGATATAGCTGCTATATAGACCGATCCCCCGATAAGGGGTCTGAAGCCCATAAAAGCTTTATTTTTTAACCGATTTCGCTGAAATTTTAAACAGTGGGTAGTTGTAGGATTTCCGACATCCGTCCAAATATGGTTTGGATCGGACTATTTTTAAATATAGTTGCTATATAGACCTACCTCCCGATAAAGGGTCTGAAGACCATAAAAGCTTTATTTATTGCTCAATTTCGCTGAAATTTGAAACAGTGAGTTTTTTTAAGCCTCCCGATATTTGATATAAGTATGGTTCAGATCGCACTATATTTAGATATAGCCGCCACATAGACCGATCTCCCGATAAAGGGTCTGAAGCCCATAAAAGCTTTATTTTTTAACCTATTTCGTTGAAATTTAAAACGGTGTGTTATTTTAAGCCTCCCAACATCTGACCTAAGTGTGGTTCAGATCGGAATATATTTAGATATAGCTGCCATATAGACCGATTTTCCCATAAAGGGTCTGAAGACCATAAAAGCTTTATTTTTTAACCGATTTCGTTGGAATTTAAAACGGTGTGTTATTTTAAGCCTCCCAACATCTGACCTAAGTGTGATTCAGTTCGGAATATATTTAGATATAGCTGCCATATAGACCGATTTTCCCGTAAAGGGTCTGAAGACCATAAAAGCATTTTATTTTTGTCAAATTTAACTGAAATTTGAAACAGTGAGTAGTTTTAGGCCACCCGCAATTCGACCCAAATATGGTAAAAGTAGGACTGTATTTAGATATAGCTGTCGTCTATATGACATATGTTAAGGCTATATGCCGGTTAAGGGTATTTGAAATACAAAATTCAACAGTGACTTATATTTATTAGACTTATATGACTTATATTTATTATCGTTAAAACATGAACTGTACCCCCGTAACACTACTGAGGCAGTGATGCAGTGTATCGATCGACTAAGGAAGTGTTAATGATTCGGTTAAGCTATGTACGTCCGTCCGTGTTTTCCTGCTGTACCATTTGTCCATTTGTTTGTAAGCATTGTGCAGGTTGCATTTGTTTTCCAACCATAACGAGTTGTCACACACGGTGCAAATGCAAATTTTGCCCCACTTAGGAAGTGGAGCACACTTCTCACATATCAATGAGTGCAGTCCGTTTCAAGTTTAAACTCAATGTTAAGGGACCTCCTTTTTATAGCCGAGTGCGAACGATGTGCCGCAGTGCGACACCTCTTTGGAGAGAAGTTGTACATGGCATAGTACCTCACAATTGTCGCCAGCATTGGGAGTGGAAAAGCACCGCTGAAAATTTTTTCTGATGGTCTCGCCAGGATTCGAACCCAGGCGTTTAGCATCATAGGCGGACTGGCTAACCTCTGCACTACGGTGACCTTTAGTTTATTGCAGTTATGGTTAAAACACGAATTGTTTCTTGTACCACTATTGTGGATCGACTAAGAAGGTATTCCTTATTCAGTTTGGCTATTTTCGTCCGTCCGTGTTTGCCCTCTGTACCACGTGTCCGTCTTTAATTTTTTGTAAGCCAGCTGTAGATTGCAATAACGAATTCGCAAACAAAACATCAAGGTCAAGTGATGCCAATTTTCGGGGAAAATTGTTTCAGATTTCAGACATTTCTAGTTGTTGGAGCTCTTATGGCCAACTACCCGTCCCTAAAGTCGGAAACATATCAACATCTCTGGGTCTCTAATGTACATAACCAGATCAGTTCTATAGTTCATGCTACATAAACTACCAGATGGTTGTAACTGTCAACCCAAGACTTGCAAGAGCGCCTCGCACTCAATGGTCACCTCTCGCAGCCACAGGTCACCTGTGACGCAGCCGCAGCCGCAGTGGCTGCCTCACACTTAAACTGTATGTCAATAGGTCGGACATCTAGTAGTGTATCTAGTGTTCCTAAAGGCGAGCGTGGTCTCATCACCTTACCTCTCATTGCCGCAGTGGCTGCCTCACACTTAATCTGTATGTCAATGGGTCGGTCATCTAAAAGTCATCTATCCAGTCAGTGTTGCTTTATCCGAGCTTAGTCAAATGATAAGCAAATTCTTAATTTAATAGCGCTCCCCACAATCGGTTCCAACTCTTATGAGTTTATTTTTGTTTCCCACAAAATACTTGCGTTTTTCCTCCATGTTTGACGAAATGATGTGCTTGTTCATGCCGTGCCGCTAAAAGACGATGAAATGTGGTGGAGAACAAAAAACAAAATAAATAAATAAAAAATAAATATAAAAAAAAACAAAATGTTTTTATTTACTCTACTGCTGCCCATGCCAAGATGCTAGAGCAGAATCTGATGACGATGTTGATGGGGAGGCCGATAATGATGATGGCAATGGCGATGATGACGTTTTGGATGCCATCGCCAACCGAGAGAGAGAGAGAGAGAGAGAGAGAGAGAGAGAGAGTGAGAGCGGTCTGAGGTGAATGCGGTCATATGATGTTGTTGACGGTGATAGTTGCGGTGGTCTGATGATGATGAAGGCAATCTTATGTCTGTTTTTCCCGATCATCATCATCAGCATCACCATCGTCCAACGAATAGAAAATAAATGGTGTTTCATCTTTGGTGATCAATGTGTTTTCTTCGCCAGCGTTTTTTTTTTTCTCGGTGTCTTTGTTTTGTTGTTGTTGTTGTTGTTTTGGGATTCAATTAGCAGCAGATAGTAGTCTTGCTGCTGCTGCTGTTGCTCTTTTAGTTATGGCTGATACGCAACGTGGCCATAATGAAGCGCTTCAGTGAAATCGAGGGATGCTACAGGCAAAGATGAACGCGCGGCAAAATTGTGAAGAATCAAAGTATTGAAAGAAAAATTGAAGAAAATTCAACAAGAAAAAAAATCCCCTGAAAAGTGTAAAAAAGGATTTTTTTTATTATAAAAAATTTAATCAAAGAAAAAAAAAGGAAGAAAAATCGAAAAGTAATCGTAAAATTCTCGCTTGTTACTGGCCACAGTGTGCATTCAATCCGTTTTGCATTAAACCATAGCATTACTTAGTGTGTGTGTGTGTATGTGAGTGCCTGCGTGAGCTTGCGTGTATGCTAAGCGCCTTTGTTTTGCCTTGTGTTGATTTAAGGCCTGCTTGTCTGTTGGGTTTGTTCCATAAAATGATAATCAAATCTTCTTCAAACCAAACACACACACACACACACACACAGCACATATGCAAAAAAAGCTCATATGTAATGTAGTGGCAGTAGTGGTAGTAGTAGTAAATATAACAACAACCCAAGAAGAAGAAGAAGAAAAAAATTGATGATGATGCCTATATCGATATATTGATGTGTGTGATATATGTGTGTGTGTGTGTATGATGGATATAAATCGAATTTTGTGTTGTGTTTAGTTATTGGTAAAATTGAAAAAGAGAAAAAAGAAAATCTACAACAACAACAAATGTGCGGAAACAAAATTTATTGGATAATAATATAGCCCGTTGTCGAAATGTGCAAAAAAAAAAAAAAGAAAAGTGTTAAGAATGTTTTTCATTTGAGAAAAATCCACCATAAGGTTTTCCATTTGTTTTTTCTGGGTGAATGTGTCGCTGTTGTCCCAGGAACACCAAACAACCAGCCAACCATCAGCCAATGATGTTTGTCAACCAAGCGTTTCGCCTTTACGCAGCAACAGCAGCCAAAAAAACAAGAGAGCCCAGGCGTCCAAATAAAAAAACCGAAGCAAATTCCTAATCTCATTTAATACAAGCACTGCCCTTTGCCGCCGTCTCGCGTTTTTTTACTGCCATTCATCTCGGGATTTTTCATATATTTTTCCCATCAAATTTGTTTTCCTTAAGTTTTTTCTCGTGTTTTTTTTTTTTTTTGTTCTACGCTCACTAGTGACACAAGCAAATTTTCCCAACTGTTGTGTGTCAATATTGTGGAATTTTTGTTTGCTGTCGTTGTGTCCGTCTTGGTCGTGGTCCTCATTTTCTTTGTCGCAGCATCTCTGCTTTGAATGCGAAAGTGAGTGCGTGCGTGGCGTTTTTTTCTCAATTCAAAATTTTTTTTTGTTTTTTTTCCAACATCCTCAAAAAAAAAAACAAACTCAACAACGTTAAAAAAAATATTTATTTTTAAACTGCAGAAATTTGAATTGTAAACGGCGAAGAGTTCATTGGCGTTTTAATAAGGCAACCATAGGTGACTCTACATGCATGGAACGCGGTGATGACACAGTCAGCGGCATTGCAACCGTAGAACAGCAATTGCCAGCGTCATCTTCACAAAACAATACTGGTGCAGTAGTGACGCCGCAGTCGGAGCCCCAATTCTCACGATTTCCTACACACTCAAGTGCAACCGCAACACTGGCCCCATTGCCCTTAACTTATGCTGCTGAGGTTATGCCAACCTCATCCCCCTTTCCCCTAATGATGGATCGTACAGCCTCTTTGGAGGCTTCCTCCACAGCATCATCATTGCAATTGGCGGCGCTAACACAGGCTGGCGAAGCAGCAGGCAGCAACAGCAGCAGCAGCAGCAGTTGTTGCCATAACAACAACAACAACAACCTCGAAAACAGCAGCCATAGTAAACAAAACCACAATCATAACAATTCAATAACACTGCCCAACAATGCCATCACAACAGCAGAGGGATTTCTTTATCCAGCCCCATACAACAGCCCATCCGAAAATGCAATGCCTTTTGCCGCTCCCCTAGAAGGTGCCATGGCTTTGCCCATAGCCACCATAAGTGATGGCAGCCTCAATAGCAGCATTTGCTGTCCCAATAAGCAATGCGTTTTTAATCTATCAAATTCACCGCCCAATTCGGCCGTTGTCACTCCCCAACCTCATCTCATGAAATCCTTATCGTTTTCCGCACCTTTGTCGTCGACCACCCCACCACCAAGAATTAGCCGTAACATCAGCCGCTACAGTTTGGGCAACTACGCCGTTAAGGCAGCGTCTACCACCCCAACCGGTGCGCAATTGCCACGACGCGATGGTTTGTGGCCCGAAGCCATGATGTTGAATACCCGAAACCTATCACCGATTGAGAACGAGCGCCCCACACCAGTGGTATGTAATGAAGATGTTTTTCTACATTTATTTCATTTTATTTACTTTTACCCTGTCTACTCCGTGGTATCAAAGGAGTTTACACAGGACTGCAAATATTTTGTAAATTGATAAGTGAAGGGTCAAAACTAAGATCAAGGTTAGGGGTTGAAAATCCTATTTCACAATTGAGTATAGCTACACTGTAGTGAAAAGCTTGAACTGTGACCAAATGATTTTGGGGAAAAAAAGGCTCTTAACCCACTAACAGCGAATTGGAAGAGAAATACCCAATAATAAAGCTGTCTTAGAAAAACTCTTGGTCGAGTTAGGAGTCCTCTCGAAAAAAATTTTTTTCTCAAAATTCTTTGGAGTGAGATTTCTGAAAACCGTTTTAGTGTCTTTTTGCATTTGATGGCTTCTATATTAAATGAAATAAATTTTTTGAGCTCCTGGTAAGAATAGTCTACTTTATTTTGTGATATTCGAAGGGGGGAAGGACCCTCCCCCTTAGTCTAATTTTCAAAAACGTCAAATCTCGGAGATGCGTGCAACGAAATAAGCAAAATTTTGTATGCTACCCCAAAAACACGAAATTGGTATGAAATTTTTTAGGTCAAATAACCTGCGGGGACGCCCCATCCCAAAACCCACCCGGACGGACATGGTTAACGATTGGGACAATATGGATATCAAATGAAAGGTATTTAAGAGTAGAGTTGGAATTTGGTGTACAAATTTCGTCCAAAGTGCTCAGGGGGGTACCCCACCCCCGAAATACCCAGCAACAGGAATCTTTAACCGCTTTGGGCAATATGGGTATCAAATGAAAGGTATTTAAAAGTAGAGTACAAATCTGACATACAAATGTATATCTTGGTGTCTGAGTGGCCTCCCCCACCCCCTTCAAAACACCCCCGCACGAACATGTTTACCGATTGGAAGAATATGAATATCAAACGAAAGGTATATAAGAGTGGAGTACGAACTTGGTATACAAATTTCGCTCAAAGTGTTCAAGGGGGTCTTCCACCCCCCCCCCCCCAACAAAAACCCCCAACAGGACTCTTTCAATGCTTTGGGCAGTATGGGCATCAAATGAAAGGTATTTAAAGTAGAGTAAGAATCTGATATAAAAATTTTTTCTTGGTATCTCAAGTGCCTCCCCAACCTCCAAAAACCCCCAGCAGCATTTATTTACCGATTGGGGCAATATGGATATCAAATAAAAGGTATTTGGAAGTTGAGTACATATCTTACTTTACTTTAATTGGCTCTGACAGAATATTTTTTCCACTAGCCGAACGTGGAATAGCGTTCCAAGCACCTCGATCTTCTGTGATCATTCTAAAATCTCTGACACCAAGTTTCGAGGTGTCTCCCACCACTTGATCTTTGCATCGGGCTTTTGGTCTTCCCGGTTTGCGTGTTCCACCGTGTTTGCCTTCAAAAGACTTCTTTGCTGGAGCTTCTGCATCCATTCTGACAACATGACCTAGCCAATGCAGCCGTTGTATTTTGAGACTATGCTATCGTCGTCATACAGCTCTTACAGATCGTGGTTCATACGTCGCCCATATTCTCCATTAAGGCACACTGGTCCATATAGTTTTACGAAGAATCTTTCTCTCAAATACTCCAAGCACTGCCTCATCTGCTTTCACAAGTACCCATGCTTCAGAACCATATAACAACACGGGTAGTATCAGTGTCTTGTATAGTGTAATCTTCGTCTATCGAGAGGTGGCCTTGTTTCTAAACTGCTTACTTAATCCAAAGTAGCATCTGTTTGCCGGTATGATTTTTCGCTGAATCTCAAAACTGGTGTCATTCGTTTCGGTTACGGCGGTGCTGAGGTAGATAACGTTACTGACTGTCTCACAGTTGTGGTTCCCAACTTTCTCCATATTCTTAATCTGCTCGGTTGTGTAAGGCTTCTTCGGAGTTGAAACCATCCATTTCGTTTTATCTCCAATTACTGTCAGACCCATTTTCATTGACTCTCTTTCGATTCTTTCAAAGGCTGCAGTTACTACTTCCGGTGACCGACCTGTGATGTCGATGTCGTGGGCAGAGGCGAGTAGCATGTGTTCTCTTGTGATTAGTGCGCCATATCTATTCACATCTGCATCTCGTATAATCTTCTCCAGCAGGATATTAAAGAGATCACACAATAGGCTGTCTCCTTGTATGAAACCTCGTTTGGTGTTAAATGGTTCGGAGAGATTCTTTCCTATTCTTACTGAGGAACGCATATCAGCAAGTGTCATGTCTGTAGAGTCTTATTAATTTTGCAGGGATACCAAACTCAGACATGGCTTGAAATAGCTTTGAACGTAATGGAGTATCGAAGGCGGCTTTGTAGTCAACAAAGAGGTGGTAGGTGTTGATTTGTCCTTCTAGGGTCATTTCCAGGATTTGGTGTAGTGTGAATATGTGGTCCAGGTCTAAAGCCGCATTGATAGGGCCCAATTATCACATTGACTTTAGGTTTTAATCTTTCACACTGTACGCTTGAGAGTATCTTGTATGCGATGGGGAGAAGACTTATTCCTCTATAGTTGGCACATTCCGTCTTGTCTCCTTTCTTGTGTATGGGACAAGTGTGCTGAGGTTCCAATCATCGGGTATGTGTTCTTCTAGCCAGATTGCGCAAATAAGCTGATGCATACGCCTTATCTGCATGTCGCCTCCTGTCTTAAATAGTTCAGCAGGTAAACCGTCGGCTCCTGCTGCCTTGTTGTTGTTTTGTCGGGTCACTGCTATTTGGACTTCATTCTGACTAGGAGGTAAACATTCTACACCAACATCAGGGATTGGCTCTGCGGTATCCTATTTGCCGCCAACGTCGGACACTAGAAGTTGGGTAAAATGTTCTTTCCATATCCTCAGCATGTTATCTGTGTCAGTTACCAGATTTCCTTCTTTGTCTCTGACTTCCAACAACTGTGTCAAGTATGGCTTAAATCAGTCCGTATCATAATATAGCCGCCATATAAACCGATCTGCCTATTAGACTTCTTGAGCCTCTAGAGGGCGCAATTGTTATCCAATTTGGTTGACGTTTTCATATGGCGTTTTGGTATGGCTTCCAACTACTATGCCAAGCATGATATAAATCTGTCTATAACCTAATAAAGCCGCCGTATAAACCAATCTCTTGATTAGACTTCTTGAGCTTCTAGAGGGCGCAATTCTCCTCCGATTTGGATGAAATTTTTCACATATCGTTTTGGTATGACTTCCAACAACAGTGTCAAGTATGGTCTAAATCAGTCTATATCCTTATGCACCTGCCATATAATCCGTTCTCCCGAATAGACTTTTTGAGCCTCTAGGGGACGCAATTGTTATTTGCCTGAAATTTTCGAGGTAATATTTTTCTATTTGTCGGTTTGTTTGTATGTTCCGTATAGGCTCAAAAACGGCTGAACCGATCACCTTGAAATTTTCACAGATTGTGTAGGTTGGTCTGAAAGGAAACATAGGCTATATAATTTTTTGATATCAGGAGGGGGGCGGACCCTCCCCCTTACCCCAAAAGTACTACCCAAAAATAAAAGTGGAGCGATGGCGACAATATGGGATTCAAATGAAAGGTATTCAAGAGTAAACTACGAATTTCATAATAAAGGTTGGGTCCAAGTACCTGGGGGGCCGCCCCATCCCGCAAACCCCTTAAAATAGGTTTATTTGACGATCATAACAATATGGGACTCAAATGAAAGGTATTCGGAAGCAGATAACATATATGGTCAGGAAGTAGGAATATGCTTTAAAATTTTTTGATATCGGAAGGGGCGGACCCTCCCCGTTACCCCAAAAATACCACCCAAAATCACAACAATATGGATATCAAATGAAAGATATTGAAGAGTAGAATACGAATATGGTATTGAAAATAGGGTCCAAGTACCCAGGTAGTCACCCTAACATCAAAATGTCTAAAAACAGAAAAATTGGTCGTCCATATCAATATGGGGCTTAAATGAAAGGTATTCGGGAGTTGGTTACGAATCTGGCATACAAAATCAGATCGATATGTAGGGATTCACCCACTCCTTAAAAACTCCCCAAATGGTCATATGACCCATCATGACTATGTGAGACTCGGTTTGTTTGTTTGTTCCGTAGAATCAAAAAAGGAAACATAGTTTATATAATTTTTAGATATCGGATGATGGCTGACCCTCCTCCTTAACCAAAAACGCCATCCAAAACCAAAACAGGACTGATGGGCACAATGTGGGTATCAAATGAAAGGTATTGGAGACTAGAAAAAAAAATTAAAAACGCCATCCAAAACCAAAACAGGACTGATGGGCACAATGTTGGTATCAAATGAAAGGTATTGGAGACTAGAAAATTAATATCATATTAAATTTTGAGTTAAAGTTTTGAGTACCCAGCGAGCCGTCCCAACCCAAAAACTCCTCTAAACAGAAATATTGGACTTTCCTATAAATATGGGACTCAAATGAAAAGTATCAGGCAGTAGATTACAAATATGGCATAAAAACTTGGGTCCAAGTAATGGGAGGTCGCCTCACCCCCAAATATCCCCAAATGGCCATATCAGCCGACCATGGCTATATAGGATTTAAATGAAAGATATTTTGGGAGTTGATTAAAAATATGACATTAAAATTTGTGTTCAAGTCAAGGTGGCTCTTTTCCTCCTAAAAACACTTCGAATAGATTAATTAACCCATTATGGCAATATGGGACTCAAATGAAAGATATTTGAGAGTAGGAATCGAATTTGATATCCAATTTTTGGGGGTACGCCCTATATCACGCCTTAAACTGAACTTGATTTCCGACTGTAGCAAAATGGAGCTCAAATCAACGGTATTTGGGGGTAATGAACGAATTTGATATCTATTTTCGGGTTACGGCGGCCTTCCCAGCCCAAAAACATCCTCCAAACTGTTCATACTTACCGACCATGACAAAATGGGGTTCAAAGTAAAGGGATTTGGGAGTGGACATGAATTTGATATCCATATTTGAGTTGAAATGTCTCCCCTAAAAAGCAGTTCTCATTATCCTAATTTCAAAAATACCACATCTCGGGGATTGGTAATGCGATTAATTCGAAATTTGTTGATTGTGAGAGTAATCACCAAAAAAACATGTTTTCTATTGTTGGGGACGGGTGTCGCGGGGGCAGCCCAAAATCCGCCAAATGGATATATAGGCCAATCACGACAATATAGAGCCAAAAATACCTCCCTATTATATAAAAGCTTTTTGGGGTGGAAATTTATTGATTTTCCGGAAATTTATATTCATTTTCGGAACAAAGACCTGGGGTCTACTCCACCTTCAAACACAACTTATTTACCGATCATGCCATTATGGGACCCATACGGGGCCTTTTTTATAGACGAGTCCGTACGGTGTGTCGCAGTGCGACACCTCTTTGGGGGGAATTTTTTACATGAGGGGATAACCACCGCTTTAAATTTTGGTTTCAAATGCAGGCGTTCAGCGTCATAGGTGGACATAGGCTACAGTAGCACGATATCCACATTCAGGGTGAAGTCTTCCCATCCTAAATAGATACTAGAGAGTTAAAGAAGGCTCAGCGGAGCGGGCCCAGTCCAGCTAGTAACTCATATATATTTGAAGAAGTAATTTAAGGAACTTGACAAATGTGATCCATGGTGGAGGGTATATAAGATTCGGTCCGGCGGAACTTAGCTCCTTGGAAAGCTATGCTCTATCTGACAACATTCTATTACCAGAAATATCGCCATATCATTAATTTGTGGGACGATAAGAAGCCATCCATCTATTACAAACCTTATAAAATATTTTTTTTTGCAGTCTAGTGTCCTTAATTTATTCCATTTACATATGGAGGTCCTACGACAATTGATGGTATTAATAATTTCAAGTATATATAGATATGACTATACAAATATATCTATTTTAAGTACGCAAGTACATGTGAGTGCGTGTGAGTGTGTGTGTTTAATATGTTAAAAGTACACAACCTAATCGACTTATTTTCTTTTGTTTTGTCTGCCATATGACGTAGATTTCTATATTGGCAAATAAAAATCCGTTACTTGGAGCCGCTATGCGCCTTTGAGAACAGGATACGTAAAGACACACAAACGCATATACCTATATTCTCTATATGTTATTCTCACTTCCTGATGATGGCCATAAACGCCTTTTCAACGGCAGACCCTACAATTCGACGAAAATCATACCAACAACTTGAGTTTTGCTTGGCCTATTGGTGTTTGCTTGTTTTTTAGGGGGTCTTTCATACATTTTTTGTTGTATGTTGGTCTTTTGAAGAATAGTTTCACTTTGTTTTTCATAGACTTTTTTATTATATTTTTGTTTTGTTTTTCTTTTCTTTGTTCTTTTGTCTTTCTTCATAAAACGCTTAATAAAAAGCACATGGCAAAAAAAAAATGTTTAAAAATATATGAAAAACAACAAACATTTAGTTGTACAGGGACAGTGGGCTTAAGAGCATTAATCTTGTTTTTTTTTTTTTTTTTTTGTGAAAGATATGTTGTGAGTTTCGTTTTTTGTGTGTGGGCGCGCACTTGTGGTAAAAGGTCTTATGAATCCTTAATCCTATTTACTTTTTGCATTTAAGATATTTATGCTTTTTAATTCCAGAGGATTCGATATTTTTGAAACTATGATGCTTTAGGGTGTGATACACCCTAACTGTTTGGTCATTTAATGCCATACCATATGTTTGCAATTTCTTGAGTGATATGAGGTAGGCCTATTGTTATGTATATTGTGACCTGGGTGGCGAACGAGTTGCTTGTCTTCGGCGAGCGAGTTCTCTAATAGAATTCATAACTTGGCACTGCGTTAATGGTCTAATGGCCTCGTATAAGAGGAGGCTAACATAGCGCAGAGGTTTGCCTGTTCACCTATGACGCTGAACGCTTGGGTTCGAATCATGGCGAGAGCATTAGACAATATTTTCAGCTGTGGTTATCCCCTCCTAATGTTGGTGACATATGTGAGGTACCATGCCATGTAAAAAATTCTCCCCACAGATGTGTCGCATTGCTATACGTCTTTCGAACTAAGCTATAAAAGGGAGCGATCATTTCAACCGATCATATACTTCTCTATGTTGACCTACAGTTACTTCCTTAGGTTAGGTTGAATGAGTAGGTCAGTTCACTTGAGGCCAGTCTGGTTCATTGTGATACCCCAGCGAGAAAAAGTGTATGCGAAAAAGCCAAAGAATGAGTGTGAGTCACAGATAAGACCTAAAGACAAGGTTCACGTTTTGCGTTCCCCGAGGCATGGATTAACATCCACTTCAGTGTTAACTTTGTGTGTGGTGCAAAATCTCAAAAAACGGTGCGGCAAGTTATAGGGCATGTGTAGGGCATGCGGGGAAGATGATGAGACGTTGGAGCATTTCCCATGTCATTGCCCGGCTTTCGCGGCTACAACACATCGGCACTTAAGTGAGGACACAATACCAGACATAAATCAACTAAGGGGCGTGGTATGCAAAACAATTAGGGATTTTGTAAGCAGCAATGAATTCCAGACTTAAATGTTTTTTGCGAGGTTATTTTTTAGTATTTTGAGTGCACAATAAGCCGATTACTGGCTTAGGTGTATGTCCATAGTGGCATAGGGCGGATTGATATCCGCAACCTCTGTTCAACCAGAACCAACCTAACCTTGTGTGTGGCAGTTAGTTTTCTCGTGCGTCTCCGCACATGTGGCGACGTGTTTCCAATTTCAGCTCGTCTTATACATGTCTTTAGGCGGCCTCCTAGAGATATGTCTGCAAGATGACCCAGATCAGAAAAAATCAGCCTCTCCTCCAAACTGGAGAGCCTGTGTCGCCGTAAACCCGAATATAAATAAGGCATGTGCTTAAAAGTCTCCCCTTCAGGCTTTACAGCTTCTGCATATATCATAACGCAGGATCCACAGTGCCCGGTCACCGGAAATTGATCAGTGACCTCTCATAAGAAAGCAGTGGTTCCTCGTGCATCGGTAGGCCAGTTTTGTGGCAGTTTGACATTCATCTACCGATTCCCATATTGCCACTGGCTTCACACTGTCCCCTTTCTATATTCATTGTATCGAGCACGTGAAGAGGAACTTCCCGATTTCTCATTTCCCTGAATACAGTCATGTCCAGAAACCCATTGTAGTGCTATGTCATGTACTTACTTTACTTGAATTGCCCATAACAGAAAATTAATCCCTCTAGCAGAACGTAGAATAGATGTCCAAGCGCTTCTATTTTCTGCGCTCCTTAACCAATCTCTGACACTTAGTTTCGAGATGTCGCTCTTCACTTGGTCATTCCATGATTGTTTTGCTTGTCGTTGTTGTAGTCACATTTTTATATGAATGTGACGATCCTCGCCAAGCTCCTATAGGTGAGTAAGTTCTTTCCGGTCCAAAGGACTGATCGCCGCGGGAATAGGTTGGCCATTAGTTATTGAAAGGCTCCAATAACACGCCTTGGTATAGCGAGCATCATAGGCACTCAGTATTTATGCAAGAGCCAGTTCCGTTTGGCCTCTTACAGAGACTTTCCGAGCGATACCGATTGTCCGCGATTTCCGTTGCAGCTACTCCGTGTGGAGCATTCCACTATCCGCAACCTGTGGATGGGCCCTGTGGTTCACAGCTTAGCTTCTCGTGACAACGATGAACACCACACAGATCGGTTCTCAAAGTTCCAAACTGTGTCGTGTTCACAGCTATTCCGTGCCGGGTCGGAGTTTTGGCTTTACACTCTAGTTGTCAAAAGTTGAAAGCTTATCTTTCAATGGTCCCAAATCAACCATTGGGTAAGACGTTCCAGTTTGAGCTGCAATGCTCCGTTTATTAAACGTTAGTGCAGATGTTGAAGATAACAAAGTTCGTGAACAAAATGTAACCCAAAAAGGGACTCACCTCTATTTATTGCCCTGCGATGCCTCCGAGTGTAAGATAGTGCACCTTGGTTTCACACTAGCTGACTAAGACCCGGATCTTCTCTCGGTGAGGGAGTGTCCTCTTCATATCTATGACGAGTAATAATTTTCCCAGCATCTCCAGGTCCACTAACTGTAAGTCATGATTGCTGTAACGATAAAAAAGTGTTAGGTTTAGATCCCCACCGGAATCCTATTCAAAGAATATCATAGCAAAGAACTTATAAATGTTGGGCTAGTGTGTGATGTTATTCAAAACACTTTTACTGGCATGGTGGAACGCGATATCTGATACGCCATGTATCTTCAACAACACCTCTATCAAATTGATCAAGGTGCTCCACATACCCAACGACTATTGAGTACGGCGTAGAGCACGCTTTGAAACAAAGCTCAGTAAGTCATATAACCTTAGCGCAGCAAGGGAGAAGAAGACCTTGCTGCAAGTGTAAGCCACTCAAGCTATTTTGAATAGCAGCACTTTTTATAAGTTCTTCGCTATGCTATTCTTTGAATAGAAAGGATTGAATATGATCTCGAGCAATAATATGCTCGAAAAACCACTTCCCCTTGTTCGACAGCATTAGGAGGGAATAACCACCTCCGAATGTTTTTTTCTGATGTTTTCGTCAGGATACGAACCCAGGCGTTCAGCGTCATAGGTGGCCTATGGTGGCCCCCGGCTTTGTGATTTAGTGATGGCAAAAAAATCCCATCACGCTGGCCTGCAAATACCACTGCCTTCGCCGGTAATTTTGGTAGCACTGGGGGCATTCGATCGGCTGGTATAAAGCGTACGACTGCTGCGTTAGTGATGTCTCGGTAATCGGCACATTTGATGGGGATGTCAGCTTACTGAATCAGCGATTGGTATGCTCTCTATAGCCAATCCAATCGGCCTTTTTCTGATTTATAAACGTTCGATGCGCAGAGTTAATAAGATCGGGTGTTCGCCCGATTGTGAATATAAAGGGGAGGTGGTATGATCCCAAAGAAATAACGGCTTACTAGGATATGCCACTCAGGAGATCAGTGCGAGCTGCTGCACCTCCTCGTAATCCTAGTGAGGGCATCCTATTTTATCCTATCCAAAATTTTCAAAATGCGCCCTCTCGAGTTAGCCTCTAGAGGGCGCATTTTGAAATTCCTATATATTTGAAAACGTTATTGAAAGATTCCTATTCCATGCGATCCATGGTGGAGGGTATATAAGAGTCGGCCCGACCGAACATAACTCACTTTTATTTGTTCATTTTATTAGCTCTCTAGCTAATTTTCTGTATCATGTTTCAAGAAAATCTGATCAACTGTGCAATCCCCATTTTGTACACACATTAACAGGGACAGACAGACGGACGGACAAACAAAATTTGTGATTCTGAGTCTATCGGTGTATTTTTCTCGCTTTAGGTGTTTTAACCAAACTCTCTTATTTACATTACCAACTACGGGAATGTGGTGAAGGGTACAACAAATTGAATCGTTAAACTACGCACTGTGCGGCAGTTTTCATTCAGCTTTAACTCACATTCAATGGTTTCATAGTTTATCTGTCATCAATTACGATTGAAGTAATATGCCCTTCTTTCGTTGCTGCTATGACTATGAACATAATCTTCCACTTTGCGGTTTTTGAAAAACCTTTCAAATGCCATCCATGTGTCATATTAATTTTTGTACAACATTTTAAAATTCTTTTTATATCCCCACATTGTCCTAAATTCTAAATTTCCTTCTGCCATTTTTTTTTGTATTTCAAATCCATTTGCATTGCCATAAAATTTGCCATCATTTTATATTTTTAAAATCGTGTAATATTTTTACCATTACACACAATTGAAAGCAAAAAAAAAACACAAAAACGTCAAAACTCAAAATATTAGACAAATAATCAGGCATTGCGATTGACTGACTGGCCAATGCGAGCCACGTCTGACTATTCGTCTAAGCGGTCAACCTCCCTGATGAAGAAGAAAAAACAAAAAAAAAAACCAACAGAGGCGCACACTGTCCGGCACAGTAAATGTTTGGATGGCTGGCTGGTCGTTGCGTATGTCCGTCGGCTGGCTGTCTTGTCTATTTTTAAAACTCATAAATAATTTCATTTTTAAACATTTATTTTATGTACGGATGTTCTATAAAAACAATGAAATTTTGAATTGTTGCCTTTGGTGATTTTG
This sequence comes from Stomoxys calcitrans, assembly GCF_963082655.1. Classification (NCBI taxonomy): domain Eukaryota; kingdom Metazoa; phylum Arthropoda; class Insecta; order Diptera; family Muscidae; genus Stomoxys; species Stomoxys calcitrans. The sequence goes on from NC_081555.1 coordinate 34,663,913, forward strand.
TGTGCCTCCGAGAGTATGTGTGTGTGTGTGTGAGTGTGTGTGTTTGTATATGTGGCGTTGCCGGCATTGTCGGCATGCGAATTTTTTCGCCCATTTCCCTACTTTTCCTTTTCGCAGCATTGAAGACCAAAAAAAATCGCGAAAACAAACCAAAAAAAACCCCAAACGGAAAATCCATTACCCCAGAGTAGAAGAAGGTGATTAATTGGCGTACATATTTCTTGGCAATTCAGCGAGTATTATTGCATTTCCCTGGACGACGTTAAAATACTAATTAAATTTTTTTCCTATCCAAAAACATCAAAGTTTCCATGCCAATGCATGTGTGTGTGTAAGGGGCAAAAAGGGGCTTCAACAATTGACGAATTTTTAATTGATTTGATTTTTTGATTACAACTGGCATTGGATGTTTTAATGATCCACATAAAGTTAAGACAAAAGCGAAAATCTCAAAACGTGCCATAATTTTGTGGTGTGGTTTTGTTATATTCTTCACCTTAAGAGGAGGTTTATATTGGGTTGCCCAAAAAGTAATTGCGGATTTTTCATATAGTCGGCGTTGACAAATTTTTTCACAACTTGTGACTCTGTAAATGCATTCTTTCTTCTGTCAGTTATCAGCTGTTACTTTTAGCTTGCTTTAGAAAAAAAGTGTAAAAAAAGTATATTTGATTAAAGTTTTATTAAAAATGCATTTACTTTCTTTTAAAAAATCCGCAATTACTTTTTGGGCAACCCAATATTAACTTGGTGATTTCGTTTACAACATCTCTGGATGCCATGCCATGATTCTTTCAAAACTTTGCTAATTTATTGAATTCAACTGCAGTTAATATTGGCGTAAAATCTTAGCTTGACCTTAGCCAAAATGCAATCCAAGTTCTTGTACTTTACATTTTTGCTGCAGTTTTCTGCATTTTATATCGCCTAGTATGAATATTTAATAACTGCCTAACTTCATTGCCCGTTTAGCGGCAAACATCATCCACATTACTTAGGCATTGGAACACTATTTTCTTGATTATCTCTCTCGTTCTGTTCTCTAATGTTTTCTTGGCTTTTTTATACCCACCACCGTAGGATATGGGGTATATCCATTTAGTCATTCCGTTTGCAACACATCGAAATATCAATTTTCGACCCTACAAGGTAGATATATTTCGGATAGTCGCAAAATTCTGAGACGATTTAACGATGTACGTGTGTCTGTCCGTCTGTCTGTCTGTCCGTCTGTCTGTCTGTCCGCCTATCCGTCTGTCCGTCTGTCCGTCCGTCTGTTGTAATCACTCTACAGCCTTCAAAAATTTAAGATATTGAGCTAAAATTTGGCACCGATACGTCTTTTTGATGCACGCTGGTTAAGTTCTTGAACGGGCCAAATTGGACCATATTTGGATATAGCTGCTATATAGACCGATTTTCCGATAAAGGGTCTTATGTCCATAAAAACTTTATTTTTCATCCGATTTTGCTGAAATTTTAAACAGTGAATGGCTTAGGGCTTCCCGACAACTGACCCAAATATGGTCCAGATCGGAGTATATTTAGATACCAGCCAAACTGGGCCCACTCCGCTGCGCCTTCTCCTTTTAGGATAGGAACACTTCGCCCTGAATGCGGATATCGAATTCGTGCCCTTGTAGCCTATGACCCTGAACGCGTTCGAATCCTGGCGAGAACATCGGACAAAGCGGTGTTTATCCCCTCTTTATGTTGGCGACATTTGCGAGGTACAATGCCATGCATGGTCATTTAAAAAAATTTCCCCAAAGAGGTGTAGCACTGTGGGACGCTGTTCGGAATCGGTTATAAAAAAGGTCCCTTATCATTGAGTTTAAGCTTGAATCGAAAATCATTCTTTCCAATATCTTTTTAGGGTTGGAACACTTCGCCCTGTATGCGGATATCGAATTCGTGCCCATGTAGCCTATGACGCTAAACGCGTTCGAATCCTGGCGAGAACATCGGACAAGGCGGTGTTTATCCCCTGTTTATCCCCTCTTAATGATGACGATATTTGCGAGGTACAGTGCCATACATGGTCATTTGAAAAATCTTCCCCAAAGAGGTGTCGCAATGCGGGACGCCGTTCGGACTGGGCTATAAAAAAGGTCCCTTATCATTGAGTTTAAACTTGAATCGGAAATCATTCATGGATGTCTGAGAATTTACCCCTTCTCGGTTCCTGGTGTTAATGTTTTTCCTTAGGGTAAGGTTCTCATTAAGGGAGGGATGGCCCCTCAGATAATTCCACTCCAATATGGATTTTAAATTGTGCAGCACTTCAAAATCCCTTTAATTTGAGACCCACATTGCCATGGACGGTAAATATGAACCGTTTGAAGGGTGTTTTGGGGCTGGAGTGTCCACCGGCACTTTGTACTGAAAATATATATCAAATTCGTTTTTTATCCCCAACGGAAATGAAGTAAAGTTTAGGGGGTGTTTTAGAGTGTACCCCCAAACTCTTGGCTTCGAAATGGGATATCAAATTCATTTTCTACTCTCAAACACCTTTTATTTGAGACCCATATTGTCATAATGGGTCAAATTTGACCCATTTGACGTATCTTTAGGAGGAAAAGCGCCACCTAGACTTGAACACAAAATTTAATGTCTTATTCGTAATCTACTCCCTAATACCTTTCATATGAGTTCCATATAGCCATGGTCGGCTTATATGCCCATGTGGGGGTATTTGGGGGTGGGCGACCTCCCATTACTTGGACCTAATGTTTTATGCCATATTTGTAATCTACTGCTTAAAATTTTTGATTTGAGTCCCATGACATGAACTTCGAGGAGGAGTTTTGGTGTTGGGGGGAAGGGGCAAGGAAGAGGGCCGCTGAGTACTTGGACCCAAATTTTAATACCATATTCGTTTTTTTGTCGCCAATACCTTTCATTTGATATCCTTATTGTGGCCATCGGACCACTATCGGATATGGGTGGCGTTTTTGCGGTAGAGGGGAGGGTCCGCCTCCACCCGATATCTAAAAATTATATAGCCTATGTTTTCTTCCAGACAAACGTACACAATCTATAAAAATTTTAAGAAAATCGGTTCAGCCAGGTATCATGTAGTCATAATGGGTCTAGTGCCGTTTCTGGGGGTTGGCATGACCCCCTATACTTCGATTTGAGTTTGTATGTCAGATTCGAAATCTACTCCCGAATACCTTTCATTTGAGCCCCATATTTAAATTAATTTCCAATATGTCTGTTTGAGGGAGTTTTGGAATGGGGGGGGGGGGGCGGTGGGTACTTAGACTCAAATTTTAATACCATACTCGTATTCTACTCTCCAATACCTTTCGTTTGATACCTATATTGTCCCGATCGGTCCATTTTTGATGTTGGGTTGTGTTTTTGGCATGAGGGGGAGGGTCCGTCCCCCTTCCGATATCGAAAAATTATATAGCCTATGTTTCGTTCCAGACCAACCTACACAATATGCGACAATTTCGAGAAAATCGGTTTTGCCGATTCTCAGTCTACACGGAACATTCTACTTCCCAAATCCTTTCATTTGATACCTATATTGTCCCGATCGGTCCATTTTTGATGTTGGGTTGTGTTTTTGGCATTAGGGGGCAGGTCCGTCCCACTTCCGATACCGAAAAATTATATAGCCTATGTTTCGTTCCTGACCAACCTACATAATATGCGACAATTTCGAGAAAATCGGTTCTGCCGTTTTTCAGTCTACACGGAACAACGAAACCTTGTCCCATATATCCGTGATTGGCTAATGTGCCCATTTTGGGCGTCTTTGTGGGGGTGGGGTGACCCCCTATACATTGACATGATTTTGTATGCCAGATTCGTTATCTACTCCCGCATACTTTTCATTTGATATCCATATTCTCATTATCAGTACACTTTTGATTTTGGGTGGTGTTTTTGGGGTAACGGTGGAAGGTCCGACCCTTCCGTTACCAAAAATTATAAAGCCTGTTCTTAAATCCCTACCATATTCGTAATCTACTCTCGAATACCTTTCATTTGAGTCCCATATTGTCATGATCGTCAAATAAACCTATTTTAAGGGATTTTGGGACTGGGGCGGCCCCCCAGGTACTTGGACCCAACTTTTATTATGAAATTCGTACTCTACTCTTGAATACCTTTCAATTGAATCCCATATTGTCCCGATCGGTCTACTATTATTTTTGGGTAGTACTTTTGGGGTGAGGGGGAGGGTCCGCCCCCCTCCCGATATCAAACAACTATATAGTCTATTTTTCCTTCCAGACCAAACTACATAATCTGTGAAAATTTTAAGGTAATCGGTTCAGCCGTTTTTGAGTCTATACGGAGCAAACAAACAAACCGACAAACACAAATCGAATTTTATATATAATATATAGTCCGATCTAGACCGAATACGGTCTATATTAAGTTATAGCTGACATATAGACCGATCTCCCGATAAAGGGTCGTAAGACCATAAAAGCTTTATTTTTTAACCGATTTCGCTAAAATTTGAAACAGTGAGTTATTTTCAGCTTCCCGACATCTGACCTAAATATGGTTCAGTTCGGTTATAGCTGCCATATAGACCGATCTCCAGATAAAAAGTCTGAAGGCCATAAAAGCTTTATTTTTTAACCGATTTCGCTGAAATTTGGAATAGTGCGCAGTTTTAAGCCTCCCGACCAAAAAGGCTTTATTTTTTAACCGATTTCGCTGAAATTTAAAATAGAGGGTTATTTTAAGCCTCTCAACACAGGACCCAAATATGGTTCAGATCGGACTATATTTAGATATAGCTGCCATATAGACTGATCTCCCCATAAAGCGTCTGAAGGCCATAAAAGCTTTATTTGTTATCCTCTGTAAGCCTCTCAACATCCGATCCAAATATGGTTAAGATCGCACTATATTTAGATATAGCTGCCATATAGACCGATCCCCCGATAAGGGGTCTGAAGCCCATAAAAGCTTTATTTGTTATCCGATTTCGATGAAATATGGAATAGTGCGCAGTTTTAAGCCTCCAACATCCGACCTAAATATGGTTCAAATCGGATTTTATTTAGATATAGCTGCCATATAGACCGATCTCCCGATAAAGGGTCTGAAGCCCATAAAAGCTTTATTATTTAACCGATTTCGCTGAAATTTGGAACAGTGCGCAGTTTTATTCCTCCCAACATCCGACCCATAAATGGTACAGATCGGACTTTATTTAGATATAGCTGCCATATAGACCGATCCCCAATAAAGGTTCTGAAGCCCATAAAAGCTTTATTTATTACCCGATTTCACCGACATTTGGAAAATTGCGCAGTTTTGAGCTTCTCAACATCCAACATTTTTTAACTGATTTCGCTGAAATTTGGAATAGTGCGCAGTTTTAAGCCTACCAACATTCGACCTAAGAATGGTACATATCGGACTATATTTGGATATAGCTGCCCTCTAGACCGATCTCCCGATAAAGGGTCTGAAGACCATAAAAGCTTTATTACTTAACCGATTTCGCTGAAATTTGGAATAGAGCGCAGTTTTAATCCTCCCAACATCCGACCCATAAATGGTACAGATCGGACTATATTTAGATATAGCTGCCATATAGACCAATCTCCCGATACAGGGTCTGAAGGCCATAAAAGCTTTATTATTTAACCGATTTCGCTGAAATATGGAATAGTGCGCAGTTTTAAGCTTCTCAACATCCGACCCATATATGCTACAGATCAGATTATATTTAGATATAGTTGCCATGTAGACCGGTCTGCCGATAAAGGGTCTGTCAGGGTCGGTTTGTAACGAAATGGGTTTTACATATACACCCGAGTCGGTGGGTACCCAAAGTTCGACCCAGCCCAACTTAATGCCTTTTTACTTCTTTTCTTTTGCAACATTTCCATTTTCATTCACTTTCGTCGTTGCAAAACTTTTGTGCAAGTTTAACGGCAGAATGAACTCGCCTGAAAGTTTAATAGCACATGTGCAAATACATCTTCATTTTTTTTTCTTGTCCAGTCTCAGCAGTCATTTTTAGCTACTTCCATGCTTTTTATATTGAATGCGCTGCTGTGAAACTTTCATTTGCTGTGCTGCAGATGTCATCATGCGATTCAAGGGGGCTTAGTAGTCCTGTTTCGTGGTTGTAGTGCTGTTTCGAAGGTTTTGTGCGACCAAGTGTAACAAATATGTCCACAACTACAAATTCAAGGCATTTGCCATAGCTGCTGGACTTGAGGTCGGTCAGTGGCTTGGGCTAAAAGCAAAGAAGATTAGCAGAAGAGCAATAGTGGAGAAAGGTCAGTGAAAAACTATGAACTCCAATTAGTTGTTGTTGTCCTTAGCTTATGAGAACATTGCAGTTAGTAGATTGGAGGTTGCTACAAGTTGGTATGGGTATTTGCAAAGCTATTGCAATATTTGTCCAATAGACTATTAATTAAAGCTTAAGATCTTGTTGATTGTTAAAATTATCTTTTGAGATTTTTAGGGATTGTTTGGGAGGTCTTGGTGGAAAGTTTTAGCAAAAGTTTGGTCTTTATGTTCATAAAATGGAGTTTATTAGAGGCAAAATAAAAATGTCTAGGGCCAAAATAGTTACAATGACATTAAGGAAAGATATTCGTGCACCAGTTAATGCTTTAAAACCATGATTTTGCCTTTATATGGAAAAAGGAAAATAATTGCAATTTTTGGTACAATGCTTTGATCATTCAATCACATCGTATGGGTCGGCCATCAGACTTATTGCAGATCTACAATAACTCTCACTTAAAGGCAAACACCTCAATCTTCAAAGCGAAAACACATAAAAAGGCGTTAAGTTCGGTCGGGCCCAACTTTGAATACCCACCACCTCGGGTATATATGTAAACCACCTTTCGTCAAAAAATCTACGAGACAGCGAAGTATGTACCGACAGCACAGTCGGGCAAAAGTGTATTATGCTGGAAGGGTTAGAACTGACATTCCAGGCACTTCTATGAAAGAAAAAGAGTTTCCCGCTTTCAAGTACCTTGGAATAACCAAGCCAGCCATCCCGCAATGGAGACTCCAGACAGTGTCCTGCGGAGGTAGACAAAGTTGGAACAGGAATGAAAGGAGCGCGCACTGCCCCTGAGTCTTCATGGAGGACTTTGACTTCCAATAGGAGGTCACAGCCATCACGAAAGGGGAAGATGGTCGCTGAGAACGGTAAGAAGCCGCCCTCTTACGCCAGTCCTCTTATGCAGTCATCAATATCGGTTGTGCATCCGTTAGAATTCAACCAGATCATCTGTCCCAAGTGGAGCTCTGCAGAGGGTCCACCCATACAAATGATGAGCTGCGTGTTTAGAGGGGACATCTTTACGCTGCGTTTTGCGTCGACGGAATGTACTGATACCTTCAAACAGCTCGTCAGAGGTATTCACGCTCCCTAGGGGGCCGCAAAGCTCGACCTGGTGAGAATGATGGATATCCCCCAGCTCACAAAGGCTACCGTCTTCATCAAGGGATGGGGCAGTAAATTTGCGACGGAATGCATGTTGGGATTCTTGGGCAAGCAAAACGCAGGTTTGGTCGCAAAGAAGTGTGAGGTCTTCCACAGGGAGGAGAAGGAGGAAGGAACTCTCTTCGTGGTTGGCAATGATCAAATCTCCGTGACGAGTTTGGCTAAGACTAAAGGCATGACAAACTACGGGAGCAAAGCTGTCTTTTTCAAGATTGGGAAGACTAGGATAGGCAGAAATTCTCATTATGCGACATCAGGCCGTGCAGTGGCAGGTGACTCCACACCGCCCAACAAGCAGGGGGCCGACAACGAGACAATCACGGCATCTCTCAATATTGGAAAGACTAGGAGAAGCAAAGATCAGGCAGTGCAATGGCGAGAGACCCTACACAGCCTAACAAACAGGAACCCATCACCGACTTAAAGATTCGGAATATTGGAAAAGGTAAAGATCCTAATATTGAAACATTAGGCAGCGCCGCGACAGGAGTTTCAATGCAAACCAACGAACAGGGAGCCGATGATGGTACCATCACCTACTCCCAGGAAGCCCATTTACTTAAGATTTGGAAGGCTAAGATAGGCAAAGATCCTAGTATTGAAACATCAGGTAGTACTGGGAATGGAAACCCAATACATCCTAACGTACAGGGACTCGACGATGAAACCATTACAGAGTTTACAAAGAGTCGGAAGACTAGGCTAGGCAAAGAACCTAAAACGGTTACTCGGCCGAGTAGCTGCGTTTTTTATCATAAAAATTTCAATTCCATATTTTTCCCAGAGTTGTCAACGTCGGATGTAACAGTGGTGAGACAGGGAGACGGTGGAGCATACCTGGCATCAATTTACCTGCCTTTCGACTCTCCGACACCGCCACCCAGGTCGGAGCTGCAACGGCTGGTGAGGAATGCAAAACAGGCAGGAAACGAGGTACTAGTACAGGGTGGCTGATGAATATTGCTACAATGATGAATATTGCTACATTTTTTTTTCGGTGTATGGAATACATTTTTCTTTTATTCATGTTAAATTAAATTATTAAATTAATTATTAAATTATTATTAATTAAATTAATTAATTAATTAATTAAATTAATTATTAAATTATTATTATTAAATAGAAAAAAAGTTATTACATTTTTTTTTTGGTAGCGGCTTTCATCAGCCACCCTGTAGGGTGCGATGCGAATTCTCACCACATTTCGTGGGGTAGTACCAACACTAATAAGCGGGGTCTGGCCCTGGCAGAGTTCCTGAATAACACTTAATATTGGTAACACCGATACCTTTGTTAATAGGATTATGGAGGAGGTTTAAGATGTGACAATGTGTTTGGAAAATCTAATCGATGAGGTTCAGGATTGCAAGGTCTCCATGGAGCATTCCTTCTCAGTTTATCGTTGCATTAGGTTTAGAATAGAACGGCCAGCGCCGAATCCGATGAACTTCCGTAATAAGCTGAAAACCAACAGGCCAAAATTTGGAAGATTATTTAGAAGAAGTCTTGAAGAGAATTCCGATCGGATACCTGAGATGACACTTGAGGTCGAGGCGAGGCACAGCTGCCAGCGGCACAGTCTTGGACTGACGCAATCCTAGTATTGCCGTCTGGAAGCTCATGTTACACGGATGCATCTAAGATAGGGAAATGAGAATGAAAACCCAGGAACTGAGATGTGTTTTAGACTGCCTGACCATAATACGGTCCTGCTGGCAGAGATCCGGACGATCACGGAATGAGGGTGGTGATGTGGTACTAACGCGAGGACGTCAAGTGTGAACATCTTTACGGACAGTAAAATGGCCATTAGGGCAATAACAACCAGGATGGTAAGATCACGAACAGTCTTGGAGTGTAAACAGGCAAGAAGTAGAAGTGCCAGAGTACTTAGACACGAAAAGTTTCTTTAAGAATAGCATCATCATACCAACGTTATTGCTTCTCCGAGGGGAAGCAAGAGTTTTTGGTCATGCGTAACAAGAGTAAGGGGCAACCCATCGGCAATCCCAGGTATTCACTGGTCCTTAGCCTTATCAACGGCTAATCTACTGGCTGAAATGTTTTCTGGAAATTCTTCCTTGTCGTTTAGCAACCAACCACATTCCTCGATTGATAGTGTACCTAGTTCGATGTCTCAGATATTCTTTCGCACGTGTGGAGTTAAAAAGGGTCCTTGCGGATCTCGGCGTTAACAAATCTTCTGGCCTGGACGGTATATCAACACTTGTCCTTTGTAAGTGTTCTTCGACACTTGCTCGTCCACTACGCAACCTTTTCAACCTTGCTTACGGTGCGGGAGTTTTCCCGCCGCGTTGGAAAGTTGCGAATGTTCAGGCCATTCCAAAAAAAAGGTGGGGGTGAACAACCGTGCGAATTACCGGCCAATTGCGATATGCTCCGCGCTCTCCAAGGTTATGAAGAGTATGGTTAACCATCATTTTGTCAGATACTTAGAGTCCAATAGACGGGTTGCGCAGAAATCGCTCTACGGGAGACCTAATGGCAGCATTTTTGTCGGAACGATAGAGTCGCTCTATCCACCAGTTTGGTGAGATTAAGGTCGTGGCTCTGGACATCTCCAAAGCATTTAATAGGGTCTGGCATGGTGCACTTTTATCAAAGCCTGTCACTTTTGGAGTCGATAATAACTTCGTTCGATTTATATCGAGCTTTCTCAGAGATCGCACTATACGAGTTGTTGTAGATGGGTTCTCATCCGATGAGTTTACATTGACCGCAGGTGTGCCACAAGGCTCTGTCCTTTCCTCTTCCCTTTTTATACCCTCCACCATAGGATGGAGGTATACTAATTTCGTCATTCTGTTCGTAACTACTCGAAATATTCGTCTGAGACGCCATAAAGTTCTTGATCGTCGTGACATTTTATGTCGATCTAACCATGTCCGTCCGTCTGTCCGTCTGTCCGTCTGTCCGTCCGTCCGTCCGTCTGTCGAAAGCACGCTAACGTTTGAAGGAGTAAAGCTAGCCGTTTGAAATCTTGCACAAATTCTTCTAATTAGTGTAGGTCGATTGGGATTGTAAATGGACCATATCGGTACGTGTTTTGATATAGCTGCCATATAAACCGATCTTGGGTTTTGACTTCTTGAGGCACTGCGGGGTGCAGTTCTTATCCGATTTGAATGAAATTTTGCATGTCGTGTTTTGTCATGATGTCCAACAACTGTGCCAAGTATGGTTCAAATCGGTCCATTACCTGATATAGCTGTCATATAAACCGATCTTGGGTCTTGGCTTCGTGAGGCTCTAGAGGGCGCAATTCCTATCCGATTGGAATGAAATTTTGCACGACATTTTTTGTTATGATATCCAACAACTGTGCCTAGTATGGTTCAAATCGGTACATAACTTAATATAGCTGTCATATAAACCGATCTTATGTCTTGACTTCTTGAGCCTCTAGAGGTCGCTATTCTTATCCGATTTGAATGAAATTTTGCACGGCGTGTTTTGTCATGATATCCAACAATTGTGCCAAGTATGGTTCAAATCGGTTCATAACCTGATATAGCTGTCATACAAACCGATCTTGGGTCTTGACTTCTTGAGCCACTAGAGGGCGCAATTTTTATCCGATTGGAATGAAATTTTGAACGACATGTTTTGTCCTGATACCCAACAACTGTGCCATGCATGGTTCAAATCGGTCCATTACCTGATATAGCTGTCATATAAACTCTTGATATTCTGGGCCTGAAGATACAATGTGATGTCCGGTGGTCAAAACACGTATTCAAAGTGTCGAAAGAAGCCTTCAAGGCTTTCTTAAGCGGTGCAAGAAATATTTCACCTCTTCTGATCTTCTCAATATCTATACTACCTTCATCAGGCCGAGGATCGAATATAACTCTCATATATGGGCAGGAGGACCAAAATCATCCTTGGAGCTACTTGATTGGGTTCAACGGAGAGCAATGGTGTTGATTGGGGACAGTAGAGGATCCAACTCTATTGCTTCTCTTGAACATCGTCGTAATGTGCGGTAAGTGAAAGCATGTGTAGGGCATGCGGGGTAGATGATAAGACGTTGCCATTGCCCGGCTTTCGCGTCTAACAGATACCGGCACTCAGGTGGGGACACAATACCAGTCATGAACCAACTTTGTTAACTTAGATTTTCTTTTTCGACGTTACTTTTTAATTTTTATAGCGCACAACAAGCCGATGACTGGCTTTGGTGTATGTCAGATTAATATCGGCTGTAGTCCTTGGATAGGAAGTGGCTGGGTTTCTTATCTTTGGTATGAAAACCAACTGAACTTCCCACCATCCAGTCAGCTAAACACAGACTCTAGAATTGTTTTCAAAGATTCCAATGGAACATTAATAATGGCCGGATGAGATCAACTGCGTAGAGGGGTATTGCGATCATCTACCACCTTCTGGCTGTCTGCCTATTACTTTTTGGGCAACCTTATGACATAATTTGCAATAAGAAATTTGTTACATAAAGGCTTTATTATGGAGTTGTCCTTGTGCCCAATATTTCTCAAACGTTGCCGTGGGATGGATGTCATGTCATGTTTCACCATTAATGACAACAAAAATGACAGCTGCAACATTTGCCCCAACTAAAAATGATCAAATTTTTAGTTAATTAGAACCTCAATTTTGGTTTTTTTTTTGTCTACTTGAGTGCAACGCCTCAAATAGACATTTGTATTCATATTTAAATAATTGCTGATTTTTTTGTATTTAACCTAAATGATAAACGATTAAAGTTGGCTTTTGTTTTAGATAGCCTTTAAATACCCATTATTAAGATTAACATTTACACAATGCAAGGAAGGAAGATGGGGAGGCAGAATGTCTACTTTTGGGCCAGCAAATACCTAAGGCAAACAAATATTTCGACCTGCTTGTAGGTGTCAAATGGGCAACAAACATTCTTCAAGACAAAAGACCAAAGACCGAAAAAAAAATAAAAATAAACCCGTTACTCATAGAAGAAAAGGGGGAAGAAAAGAAAAACCTAAAATGCAGACATTCTTTGTGGCTGCACGTGGTGGATGGGTACCCTTTCATGGGGACACTAAATAAATATCAAATATTTATGAGCCGCACTAGTGCAGTTGAGGCAATTATTTAGGTCTTGTTACAGAAATGTCATTTTTTATTTTCCTTGCCCTGGTGGCCCCTACCACAAGGCAGCACAAACGCCTTTAGTTGGTTAACTGAGTTGGGGTCCACCCCCAAATCAGCAGCAGCAGCAACGGAAGGAAGGAAGACATAGAAGGGTAATATTTGTACAATTTACTTGGCCATAGACCATAAATCAACTTAAAAGTCATAGCCAAAACAAAAACAAAAAACGAAAAAAAGGATAAGAAAACAGGCACACTTAAGCGGGTCGCAGTGTAGCGCCCGAACTAAGCTAACTCAGTAAACAGGCGTTAATGTCAACAAAATATTTTCATTTCTAGCCTTCTTCAATATTTATTTTTTTGTTAAACACCACCACAACACGAAAGTCCGAAAAAGGGCGGGGGGGAAAACCGAATCAGGTTAGTGGAATACTGCTGGGGGTTAAACCAAAGGGTCGTCATAACACGGCCAGCCCACTTTGCCTGTGGCTTGGGGGCAGATGTGGATAACAAATGAACGACTAAAAAGGTGGATATGGAAACGTATTTCAATCGATTTGACCATTAAATGACATTCCACTCACTTTAAAGCCAATGTCCAGTTAGGTTCTCCATAATGAAAAATCTATCTAAAAGATAGATAAAGAGAGAGAGAGAGCAACAGGGTTGCCAATAGTTAGACAATTTTAATAAAAATAGTGGTACTCATGTTTGTATTAAAAATTTTGTCTAAGATCAAGATCAGGGTTCAGGTTTTTAAGAAATATGAATCCATTTCGATAAAATAAGAACAGCACACGGAAGATGCCTTCTATTGGTTGCCCAAAAAGTAATTGCGGATTTTTCATATAGTCGGCGTTGACAAATTTTTTCACAGCTTGTGACTCTGTAATTGCATTCTTTCTTCTGTCAGTTATCAGCTGTTACTTTTAGCTTGCTTTAGAAAAAAGTGTAAAAAAAGTATATTTGATTCAAGTCCATTCCTAGTTTTATTAAAAATACATTAACTTTCTTTTAAAAAATCCGCAATTACTTTTTGGGCAACCCAATAGTTCATATCGCTGAACTAGCCAGATCAATAGCCCCTTCTGTGTTCAAAAACAAATGCCGTGTGGAGTTGCTATGATGCCAACGCACAAGCATCTTTGGGCTAACCTGCTACTTTCTACCCCCACCTTCTCCTGCAGGAATAGAAGGCGCACAGCGCCTTTCGTTATGTTTTCTCGGTTTTACTTTCTCAAGATACTCGAGGAATAGGGCCAGACGGAGGTCATGGGCCAACGTATGGCAGAGGTTAGCATGTCCGCCTATGACGCTGAACGTCTGCTTTCGAATTCTGGCGAAAACATCAGAAAAATGTTCAGTGGTGGTTATCCCCTCCTAATGCTGGCGACATTTGTGAGGTACTCTGCCATGCATGGAAGCCATGTTAAAACTACTCTCCAAAGTGCTGTGGTACCACGTCATACCTTTCGGACTCGGCTATAAAAAAGAGGTCCCTTTTCCATTTCCAGGTCCAGAAATCTGCAGACTGATCCCATCTTAAGACGCAAGTCTAAAATCCGGTACACCATAACTGGGAGCGAAAAGGACCAGCACCACCTGCCCTAGGTTTGTTCTCAACCCATTTCTTGTAGCCCATTCTTTTAGTTTCCCCAACTTACTAACGAATATCCTCCTGCAGAAGAAGAAAGCGCACAACGCCTTTGACAATTTGATATCGATGACTAGGCCCAGAAAACTATGGAGTGGTCCGGTCTATAGACTGGAGTCAAAAAGCGTGTATCTTATATCACCGAGCGAAGAGAACCAGCTCCGTCTTCCTAGGTTTGTCCTCAACCCATTTCCCGTGGCCCATCTCGATAGTCTTCCCAACTTTATGTCAAAGGTCCTCGTGTAAAAGGCGCACAGCGCCTCTCAGCCACTTTGCTGCTTATTCCCCTGTGCAGGACAGTTTTATAACGAGGACGAGTCCCAGACAACTGCAAGATGATCCCAGCTAAAGACTGGCGTCTTAATTTAGCTCCGTCTTCCCTATGTTTCTCCTCAAACCATTTCTCGTAGCCCAGCTCCTCAACTCTCTTTCGAACATCCTCCTACAGGAATAAAAGGCCCACAGCGCCTTTCGACCTCTTTCCTCATTACTCATCTTCCGGGACACATTGGGAAAGACTAGGCCCAGACAACTGCTAGGGTGATCCCGTGTGAAGACTGAAATCGGAAATCCGATGTCTCATGTCACCGAACAAAGAGGACCAGCACCGACTTCCCTAGATATGTCCTTAAGCCATTTCTCGTAGCCCATTTCGATAGTCTCCTAAACATTCTTACGAACATCCTTCTGCAGGAGGATGTACAGTGCCTTTCGGGGTACAGCGCCTTTCGGACTCTCTCTCCTTCTTTTTCCTTATGCTCCTCTTCCAGGACACATTGAGAAAGACTAGGCCCAGACAACTGCTAGGGTGATCCCGTGTGAAGACTAGAATCTAAAATCCGGTGTCTCATGTTACGGAACAAAGAGGACCAGTACCGACTTCCCTAGATATGTCCTTAAGCCATTTCTCGTAGCCCATTTTGATAGTCTCCTAAACATTCTTACGAACATCCTCTGCAGGAGGATGTACAGCGCCCTTCGGGGTATAGCGCCTTTCGGACTTTCTCTCCTCCTATTTCCTTATGCAGGACAGTTTTATATGGATGACTAGGCTCGGAAAACAACAGGGAGATTTGGTCTAAAGACGGGACTCTAAAATCCCAAACCTGTCACGGGATAGGTCCTCTTGGTATAGGGACCGGTCCCAGTTCCCGTCCCCTTTTATAAAGGTTTGTCGCTACCAGGACCTGTATAAACCGAACTTGGGTCTTGACTTCTTGAGCCACCAGAGGGCGCAATTCTCATCCGATTTGACTGAAATTTTGCACATGGTGTTTTGGTATCACTTCCAATAACTGTGTTAAGAATGATTCAAATCGGTTCATTGTCTGGTATAGCTATCATATAAACCGATCTTGGATCTTGACTTCTTGAGCCTCTAGAGGGCGCAGTTCTGCATTCCGGGCATGACTCTTGATTGTATAGGGCTTTAGTTGTCTTTTTGCACTTTTTCGAAAATGTTAGTTTCTCAGGTTTCTTGAGCTATCTGTAACTGGAACAGTATCTGCTTCCAACTTATTCTGAGTCACTAGAATGTTATTGGCTATATTTCAAAGAAGCCGAGACGGCACACCTCCTTGAAATGTCTCTCTACTGACCCATCTGTATGGATCTGCCGATTTTAGGCTTGCCGTCTTTCAGTAAGTAAGTCGTTTATAAACGTTCTGACAGTGCTCAATGTGAAAAAATGATACTCGAATAGTCTTTCCTGGCGGGAGAGACTTCTATTAAGCCTACTAGATAATGAAGAGCCATTCCAATGTGGTCTACCCCTGACTAAAGTCATGCTGTTGCCGAGGTAGGAAATCTTCCGCAACTTTCGCACTAAGATTGGTGCCTATCAACCTCCCTCCATCAAATAAAAGATGCCAGACTAGTAAGACGAAAAACTTTTGCTTTCTTTTTTTTCTTTGGTTCTCTTTCGAGACGAGCTCAATGATCGGAGATAGCAAATGGAAAGGGAAAGCCAAAGACAGCAACATAGACCTACCAGAGACTCGTTTCCTTTTTGGTTAGAAGACTTTCGTTTGGTACGGTTTTTTTGCTTTTGAAAAGAAAACTTTCTTTAGGTCTCTCTCTCTCTCTCTGTTACTCTACGGCAACTCTACCCTTTAACACACACACACACACACACACGTCCACACTACAATTCTTAATAAACCCTCACCGATGTTGGACAACTTAAACAATTCCTTTGACAGAAAAAAAAATAGTATGGCGGAGAAGATGTTTGACATTTTAGTTCGCATTGTCGATGTCATAGCTTGCGTTAGTGTTGTTGCTGTGGCTGTTACTGGACTTGTGTTCAACTCAATTGGTGTTGTTCATTGGCATTTTTAATAAACCTTTGTTTACAATTTGTCATTTGGTGTTGTGACACCCACTGGCCATTATTAATGTTAATAATTGATGTTTAAGTGAATTTTTATTTATGTACGCTCTGCTCTATAGATCTATAATTAATGGCAATGATGAACGCAAGCATTATCAAAGGGCCTAGGTCGTTTGCGGCATTAAAGCCATTGTCATAATCCTGTACCTAAATGGGCACCAACAAACAAACACAAACACACACTTATACTAGCCTGTTTTATTTTTTATTTTTTTTTTGTAAGGTGTAATAAAATTTTTGTGTTAAATATTTTACATGTGTTAATTAACACGACACACTGTGGGCTTTATCTAAGGATAAGCTAAAATTGTTTTTTTGGGTTAAAGAGGTTTAATGATGAGTCTACAAGATACGTCTAGAATATCTGGAAAAAAAGTGTCTACGAAGTAACAAAGAGTCTTTCTTGAACTTAAGTTGTAAAAAGTGGAAAATGGATATAAACGGTAAAATTTTTTCGAAACAGGCATAGAGACGGGCAGATGGACAAACAGAAAGTCCAACGGACACAGAACAGGTCTATAGACAGACGGCCAAGCATAAAAGCAGACAGACAAACAGATAGATAGACAGACAGACAAATAATAGAACAGACAGACAGCTGACAAACTAGACAGACTGAAAGATAGACAGACATGTGGGTTTTTTCCTTTTTTTTATACGCTCCACCAAAGGATGTGGGTATACTTATTTCCTCACTACGTTTGTAACACATCGAAATATTGAGAGTGACCCAACAAAGTATAGATATTTTTGATCGTCTGGACATTCAAAGCCGTTTTAGCCCTGTCCGTCCGTCCGTCTGTCCGCCAGTCTTTTCGTCTCTCCGTCCGTCTTTCCGTCCGTCCGTCAGTCCGTCCGACCGTCAGTCCGTCCGACCGTTCGTCTGTCCAGAGATCGCTTACTTTCAAAAGAATAAAAGGAAAGAAAATGGGCTATATCGGTTCACGTTTTGATATGGCTGCCATATTCTCATCCCATATGGCTGAAATTTTGTACGAAGGGTTTTGTTTGAACTTCCAACATCTATGTTAAGTTAAGGTGCAAATCGGTTCATAACCTGATTAAGTACCCACATAAACCGATCTCTGATCTTTACTTCTTAAACCGCTAGAGGGCGCAATTATTATTCGAATAGGCTAAAATTTCGCATGAAGTGTTGTGTTTTGATTTCCAGCAATTGTGTCAAGTATGGCTTCTATATAAACCGATCCCGGATCTTGACTTCGTCACCCTCTAGACTTCTTGAGCCGCTAGAGGTCGCAAATATGATCAGATTTGGCTCAAATTTTGCACGAAGTGTTTTGCCATGACTTCCAACAAACGTGCTAAGTATGGTCCACATCGATGTATAACCTGATATAGCTCCTATATAAATCGATCTCGGATCTTGATTTCTTGAGCCTATAGAGGGCGCATTTGTTACCCGATTTGACTCAAACTTGGCATGTAGTATTTTGTATTAACTTCCAATGAATGTGCTAAGTATTTTCTAAATCTGTTCATAACCTTAATAGCTTCCATATAAACCGATCTCGCATCTTGACTTCTTGAGCCGGCAGACGGCGCAATTAATATCAGATTTTACTCTAATTTAGCATGAAGTGTGGCCAGCAAATCTGCCAAGTATGGTTAAAATCGGATCATAACCTAATATAGCTCCCATATAAGCAGATCTCGTATCTTGAGCCGCTGGAGGGCGCAATTATTATGTGATTTGGCTGAACTTTGCATTAAGTATTTTGTTTTAACTTCCAACATCTGTGCAGAGTATGGTCTAAATCGGTTCATAAAATGATATATCTCCCATATAAACTGATCTTGGATCATGACTTCTTGCGACTATAGAGGGCTCATTTGTTACCCGATTTGGCTGAAATTTTGAATGAGGTGTTTTGCTGTGAATATCAATATTGGTGCAAAGTATGGTCTAAATCGGTTCATAACCTGATGTAGCTCCCATATAAACCGATATTGGATTTTGACTTCTATAGCCGCTAGAAGGCGCAAATATAAACCAATTTGCCTGAAATTTTGTCTGAAGATGTTTGTTTTGGCTTTCAACAATTGTGCCATGTATTGTCCAAGTCGGCCAATAACATGATAAAGCTCCCATATAAACAGATTTCCCGATTTTATTTCTTGAGCCACTGTAGAGTGCATTTCTTCTCCGATTTGGCTGAAATTTTGCATCAAATATTTTATTATGACTTCCAACAATTGTACCAAGTATGGTCCAAATCGGCTCATATTCTGATATAGCTCCCTATAAGCCGATCTCCCGATTTTTCTTTTTGAGCCTCCAGAGGGCGCAATATTACCCGATTTTGTTGAAATTTTCCGCAAGGACGTCCACTTTGGTCACAAACAGCCAAACCAAGTATGGCCCCAATCGGTTTATAACTAAATATAGCTCCGAAAGCATAGCAAATCTTATCCATTACACTTTGTTTGGTTATAAAGAGATATCGGCCAAGGAACTTGACAAATGCGATCCATGGTGGAGGATATATAATATTCGGCCGTCCGAACTTAGCTCGCTTTAGTTGTTTCACTTATTTAGGTATTAAAAGTCTAATTTTGAAGAAGTGAAACTGAGCCTTCCGTAGGCTTTAGTCCAATGTGGAAAATGGTCAAACTTCCTCATAACGGACAGACAAAAAGCCCAACCGACAGATAAATAAACGGATCAACAGACAGACAGATGGACAAGTAGACAGACAGAAAGATAGGCAGGTAGGTTAGTTTTTTCTCTATTTTCCACTCCCCTTAGGTATAAAAGGTCTTATCAATCCCATGGCAGCCGGTTGTACGTACCGGATTGACCCGATGAAGTCCTTCATTGACAAGGGCTGCCGCCTCAGTGTACAACACACTGCCACAACAACAACAATAACAACATAAAAGGTCTTATATTGATGGAGTAAAACATAGCTTTAGTAGTCCAATGGGGGGAAAATGGCCACAGGACCATAGAAGCGGACAGAAACAGATCAAAAGACAGACGGATAGACGGGCGGATAGATAGACATACTGGTGGACAGACAGACAGCCAAAGAAATAGTTAGACTCACATAGACATTTAGGTGGGGATTTTCCCTTCTTTTCCATTTCCCCTAGGTATAAAAAGTCGATTTCCGATGGAGTGAAAAATAACCTATAGCGGGGTTAAGTAGTGTGGTGGGAAAAATGGTCATAAATGGTCCAATTTCCTCGAACGGACAACGGACGGATCGACGGAAGATGGAAATCCCAAAGGACAGATAAATAAACGGATTAAAGGAGAGACAAATAGACAGCCAGACTGCTATATACAAGGACAGACCGACGGAGAGACAGACGGCCAGGTAGATAGTCGGGTAGGCAGATAGTCGGGTAGGCGGAAAGACAGACGGATAGATCAACTGAAGGATAAACAAACAGACACACAGAGAGAAATAGCAGCAGTGGTGGGAAGAATGGTCATAAATGGTCCAATTTCCTCAAACGGACGGGTCGACGGAGGACAGAAATCCCAACCGAAAGATAATTAAATGGTCCCAAAGAGGGACAGACAGAGAGCCAGTGTGATATACAGAAGGACAGATCGACTGCGGACTAACTTTAAAAATACAGGTGGACAGATAGATAGTCCGACAGATAGAAAGACAGATGAATAGGTTGGCTGAAAGACAGACAGGCAGGCGTATAGACAGAGGGACACACAGACGGAATGACATATTTGCAAGTAGAAAAACAAACAAAAACACAGCCGGACAGATAGATAGTCGGACAGACAGAAATAAAGGCAGATAGTTTGACAGAAAGATAGGCAGACATACAGACAGAAATATTGAAGTGGGTGTAATGGTCATAAATGGTCCAATTTCCTCGAACGGACGGATCGACGGAGACAGACAAATAGATTGACTGAAGGACAGACAGGCAGGCGGATAGACAGAGGGACACACAGGCGGAAAGACAGATTGACAAACAAAAATACAACCGGACAGACAACAAAAAAGGCGGATAGATCGATTAAAAGATAGTCAGACAGACACACAGATGGAAGTAACGCGGTGCGACAAATGGTCATAAATGGCAAAAATTTCCTCGAACGGATGAACCTACGAAAGACGGAAATTCCAACCGAGAGATAATGAAACGGACCATCGAAGATACAGATGGACAGCCAGACTGAAAAATGGAGAGGACATAACGACGGAGAGACAGACGGACAAGTAGAAAGACCGTCGAACAGATAGATAGTTAAACAGACAGGAAGACAAGCGAAAAGATCGAATGAAAGATAGATAGACATGCGCATAGACAGAGGGACATACAGATGGAAAAACAGACTGACAAGTAGTAGGCAAACAAAAATACAACCGAACAGATAGACAGACAAACACACATATAGAAGTAGTGTGGCGCGACAAATGGTCAAAAATGGGCAAATTTCCTCGAACGGACTGACCAACGAAAGGGGGAAAACCCATCGGAGCGATAAAAAAACAGACCAATGAAAATACATACTGATAGATGGAAGGACAGAACAACGGAGAGACAGATGGACAAATAGAACACAGACAAAAAGACAGTCGGACAGATAGATAGTCAGACAAACAGGATGACAGGCGAAAAGATCGACTGTAAGATAAAAAGACAGACGGATAGACAGAGAAACAAACAGAAAGACAGACGGACAGATTGATAATCAGACAGTCATAGAGACAAAAGTAGATAGACACAGAGTCAGAAGTAGTCTGGTGAGAAAAATGGTCATAAATTGTCAAATTTCGTTGAACGGACGGACCGACGAAAAACAGAAATCTCTACGGACAGATAAATAACGGACAGCCAGACTGATAGATGGAAGAACAGAATGACAGAGAAACAGACAAGTAGAAAGACAGACAAAAAGAGAGACAGACAGGGAGATAGTAGGACAGCCAGAAAGATTAGCGAATAGATCGACTGAAAGATAGGCAGACAGAGTGACAGACAGACGGACAGATTCATAATCAGGCAGATACATTCAGTCACAGAGACAAAAGAAGACAGACACAGATATAAAAGTAGTCTGGTGGGACAAATAGTCATAAATGGTCAAACTTCGTCGAACGGACGGATCGACGAAAAGTAGAAATCCCAACGGACAGATAAATTAAGGGCCAGACTGATATATAGAAGAACAGACAGACGAAAAGTCAGACGAATCAGTAGAAAGACAGATAAAATGACAGGGGAACGATAGACTGAAAGGTTGACATAAAGACAGGCGGGCATATAGATAGACTGAATGATAGATAGTCAGACACACAGACTGACGGGCTGATAGACAGACCGACAGACAGACAAACAGAACCGACAGACGGATGAACAGGCAAACGGACAGGCAGTCTAAGACAAAGAGCTGGGTTCTTTCCCTTCATTTCCAATTCTCTTATGTATAAATTTTCGTAATGGTTGTGCTTCTCCTAATTGGTTGTGCTTCTCCTAAATGGTTGTGCTTCTCCTAATTGTACAGTTTTCTGATGGGATTGAGTTGAAATTCTGAACATGAACATTCCACTAAGGAACTGCAGATACTTCTCTCATATAAATGAGTGAAGTCGGATTAAAATTTAAGCTCAATGGTAAGAGGCCTCTTTTTTATGCCGAGTCCGAAGGGCGTGCGGCATGGCGACACCACGTGGTAGAGATGTTTTAACATGGCAGGTGACCTCACAAATGTAGCCATCATTAGTAAGGAAATAACAACCACTGAAAATGTTGCTGATTTTCAAGCTGGGACTTGAACCTAGGCGTTCGGCGCCATAGGAGGACATGCTAACCTCTGCCCTAAGGTGACCTCCATCCTTAAAAAGAAGACGGTTTAGTTCTCATTTTCTATTCAATCGCCATTTCTTTTTCTCCTCTTCGCAATTTCTTTTCCTCTTGAATATTTTCCTCCCACTGTGCCCGTTAACTGCAGTCCTTTAATTTGACTCACGCTTACTTGAGATAACATATGGTGCAAGGTATACAGGAAGTCGTTATGAATCAAAACGAACAAAAATATTTTTGACTTTGTTCCTTCGGTGATTATTTTATGACACCAACAGTGTGGCACACAAAAAATGAAGAAGAAGGAGCAGAGTCACGTTAAGGACTTGAAAATTTGTCAGAATATTTACTTTCGTATATTTTTTTTTTTTGTTTTATGGATATGGGAAATGGGAAATGACCTTCATTAACGGCTCCATGGCATTTACTTTACGGGTAGATAAATATTTCTTTTAACATGTTTACGAACGTGAAAATTTTCAACATAAGGCCAAAGGCAGGAGGCACCATGGCATGTAAATAAAGTCTCATGCATACAGTATGTTAAAAGACATGCAGAGAGCGAGACACACACACACACACATTTGTTCACATACTCCCAGGGGTCTAATTCGTACATTAAGCGATGACAAGTCTTATTGCCAGTTGGTGACGTATATATGTTTCTCGACTTGCAAGCTTCAATTTTCATTTCATTATTTTGATTGTTTGAGTTAAAACAAGCAAAAAAAACAAAAACAACGTTTAAAACCCCAAAATCTTTAATGTTTTGAAACAAGGCATTGGGGAATGCAAAATCCCTTTGTAACATTTTGCCATGACAATCACCACTCAACAATTTGATTAGATATGCCGCTTGCATGGGTCTCATTATAAAATTGCTTACAATCGATAGCTTTTGCCGAATGTTTGAATTCGCTGCTGCGCATCTATAAAATTTCGAATTAAATATATTTGCATTGGTGCAATTTAATGTTGATTGCATTTCAATTCTCTATGATTTGCATACAAAGCAAAAACCACAAACATACTACAAAAAAAAAAAAAAAGAAAAATCAGCAAAAAATAAAACCATTCAAACATACATCATACAATATAGATCGCATTGTATGGCATTGGCGGTTGCTTTGTGGGTGGTCACGTATTTCTAACGAATTTAATCTGTAGGACGAGCAGATTGCCATTTAATGTAAAGGTTTTTATGCACAGTGGCTCGAGAATATAAAAATGACACATGAGAACCAAGTTTTTAAAGAAATTAGTTGGAAAGGGGCCCATTTACAAAATTTGTATGCAAAATCTGTGCACAGGACCCTACTTAGGAAAAATCGCAAAAATTTATGCAAAATCTCAAGCGGCTAGCTCTACTTCTTAGAAGGTCTGTGTGCTTTCGGTAGGAAGACAAACGAACGGACACCCGGATGAAAGGGTTAAATTGATTTAGAATATCAATCGATCAAGAATATATACTCTTCTAAGGTCTATATTTTGATGTTTTACAAATGGATGACGAATTTTATATACTCCATCTTAGGGTGAATGATTCAAAAAGTGCACTCAGAGAAATTTGTTAGTGGCAAACCTATTTGCTGAAACAACAGAAAGTCAGCTGAAAATGGGACAGCAGCAATTTTTTTGCTAAAACAGCAAACATAATCATTTCTTTATACTCATCACCATAGGATGGTGGTTTCGACTACAAAATTATTGAACACGCACTACTGCTAAACAGCCCAAAACTTATTACTACTATTTGTTACTAGCGAAAAAAATTGCGCTGCGTGAGGGCGAGTATATATTTGCAGGGAATTTCTTATACAGTATTTTACTCTCTCTTTTATTTTATTGAGATTTTATTTTACTCCTCCCTAATAACCCCTTCATAAATGGAGCAGAAAACATCTTCAGCAAACAACAAACTTTTTACCAAGCAGACTGCTGATATAAAATTGCAAGAATTTTACCATAGTAGCAAACTAATCTGTCTAGGTTAGGTAAGGTTGATTGATTCTTCAAGAATGGAGAACGATTCACTTATTCCATAACGATTCCAAGAGTCAATAACGATTCCAAGAATTGATACCGATTCCAAAAATAGATATCAGATAGGTAGCAATTTCAAGAATGGATTACGATTTAAGGAATCGATAACGATTACAATAATAGATGAAAGATTGGAAGCGATTTCAAGAATCGATAACGATTACAATAATAGATGAAAGATAGGAAGCGATTTCAAGAATCGATAACGATTCCAAGAATCAATAACGATTTCAAAAATCGATAATAATTCCCAGAATCGATACCGATTCCAAGAATCGATAACGATTCCAAGAATCGATAACGATTCCACGAATCGATAACGATGCCAAGAATCCATCACGATTCCAAGAATCCATCACGATTCCAAGAATTGGTATCGATTCCAATAATAGATAATAGATTGGTAGCGATTTCGAGAATCGATAACGATTCCAAAAATTCCAAGAATCGATAACGATTCTAAAAATCCATCACGATTCCAAGAATCTATTACGATTCCAGAAATTTATCACGATTCCAAGTATCGATGTTACTTGCATAACGATTCCATGAAGTGAGAACGACTACACAAATCGATAATGATTCAAAGAATCATAGCGATTTCAAAAATCGATCACGATTCCAAGAAAAGATGAGGACTAAGATAATCGATAATGCTTCGAAAACTCAGTAACAATTCCAAGAAACGATAACGATTCCAAGAATCCATCACGATTCCAAGAACTAATAGCGATTCCAAAAATCAATAACGATTCCAAGACTTTCCAACAATCGATAACAATTCCAAGAATCGATAACAATTCCAAGAATTGATAACAATTCCAAGAATCGATAACAATTCCAAGAATTGATAACAATTCCAAGTATCGATAACTATTCCAAGAATTGGTATCGATTTCAATAATCGATAACGATTCCAAAACTTGATGACCATTCCCAGAATCGATAGCGATTCCAAGAATCGATAGCGACGCCAAGAATCCATCACGATTCCAAGAATCTATTACGATACCAGGAATCGATCACGATTCAAAGAATCGATAACGATTCCAGAAATCGATCACGATTCAAGGAATCGATCACGATTCAAGGAATCGATCAATATTCCAAGTATCGATGTTGCTTCCATAATTCCATAACGATTCCAAGAAGTGAGAACGACTCCAATAATCGATAACGATTCAACTAATCGATAACGATTCAACTAATTGATAGCGATTCAACTAATCGATAACGATTCAACTAATCGATAACGATTCAAAGAATCGTAGCGATTTCAAAAATCGGTAACGATTCCAAGAAAAGATGAGGACTAAAAAAATCGATAATGCACCGAAGATTCATTAACTATTTCAAGTATCGACAACGATTCCAAGAATCGATAACGATTCTGAGACTCGATAACGATTCCAAGAATCGCTCAAGATTCACAGAAACGATAACGATTCCAAGAATGAATAACTATTCCAAGAATCGATATTGATTCCAATTCCAAAATCGGTAGCAATTCCCATTGTAAATTATGCGAATTATGCGACATGGGTTACTAGAGATGGGTTAAAAGCTAACCCAGGGAAGATTAGACTCCTTACTTTGAACGGGACCACTCTGCAGTTGTCAAAGTAGGAGAAATATCTAAGCCTAGACTTCAATTCAAAAAAAGAAAAGTAACATGGAGCCAAGAAGGCGAAAATCGCCCTCTACTCCTGCGTATAGGTTACGTTAGGTTGAAACAAGTAAAAGCGTGCTAAGTTCGGCCGGGCCGAATCTTATATACCCTCTACCATGGATCGCATTTGTCGAGTTCTTTTCCCGGCATCTCTTCTTAGGCAAAAAAGGATATAAGAAAAGAGTTGCTCTGCTATTAAAACGATATCAAGATATGGTCCGGTTCGGACCACAATTAAATTATATGTTGGAGACCTGTGTAAAATGTCAGCCAATTCGTATAAGAATTGCGCCCATTGGGGCTCACGAAATAAAATAGAGAGAACGATTTATATGGGATCTGTATCGGGCTATAGACCGATTCTGACCATAATAAACACGTTTGTTGATGGTCATGAGAGGATCCGTCGTACAAAATTTCAGGCATATCGGATAATAATTGCGACTTCTAGGGGTCAAGAAGTCAAGATCCCAGATCGGTTTATATGGCAGCTATATCAGGTTATGAACCGATTTGAACCTTATTTGACACAGTTGTTGAAAGTAAAAATAAAATACGTCATGCAAAATTTCAGCCAAATCGGATAGGAATTGCGCCCTCTAGAAGCTCAAGAAGTCAAATCCCCAGATCTGTTTATATGACAGCTATATCAGGTTAGGGACCGATTTCAGCCATACTTGCCACAGTTGTTGGATATCATAACGAAATACTTGGTGCAAAATTTCATTCAAATCGGATGAGAATTGTGCCCTCTAGAGGCTCAAGAAGTCTAGACCCCAGATCGGTTTATATGGCAGCTTTATCAGGTTATGGACCGATTTAAACCATACTTGGCACAGTTGTTGGGTATCATAACAAAACACGTCGCGCGAAATTCTGTTCCATTCGGATAAGAATTGCGCCCTCTAGAGGCTCAAGAAGTCAAGACCCAAGATCGGTTTATATGGCAGCTATATCAGGTTATGGACCGATTTGAACCATACTAGGCACAGTTGTTGGATATAATAACAAAACACGTCGTGCAAAATTTCATTCCAATCGGATAAGAATTGCGCACTCTAGAGGCTCAAGAAGTCAAGACCCAAGATCGGTTTATATGGCAGCTATATCAGGTTATGGACTGATTTGAACCATACTTGGCACAGTTGTTGGATATCATAACGAAATACTTGGTGCGAAATTCCATTCCATTCGGATAAGAATTGCGCCCTCTAGAGGCTCAAGAAGTCAAGACCCAAGATCGGTTTATATGGCAGCTATATCAGGTTATGAACCGATTTGAACTATACTTGGCACAGTTGTTTGGTATCATAACAAAACACGTTGTGCAAAATTTCATTCCAATCGGATAAGAATTGCGCACTCTAGAGGCTCAAGAAGTCAAGACCAAAATCGGTTTATATGGCAGCTATATCAAAACATGGACCGATATGGCCCATTTACAATACCAACCGACCTACACTAATAAGAAGTATTTGTGCAAAATTTCAAGCGGCTAGCTTTACTCCTTCGGAAGTTAGCGTGCTTTCGACAGACAGACGGACGGACGGACGGACGGACGGACATGGCTAGATCGATACAAAATTTCACGACGATCAAGAATATATATACTTTATGGGGTCTCAGACGAATATTTCGAGTAGTTACAAACAGAATGACGAAATTAGTATGCCCCCCATTTTATGGTGGAGGGTATAAAAAGGGTGAGAGTATAAATTCGCCCCATGCTACTATGGACATACACCTGACCCATTAATCAGTTTGTTGAAAAAAATTTAAGTTTGGTATTCCAGGCTATTTACAAAATCCCAATATGTTTTCACAAACCACGCTTCTAAGTCGATTCATATCTGGCATTGTGTCTCCACAAAAGTGCCGGTGTCAGTTAGACTCGAAAGCCGGATAATGACATAGGAAATGTTCCTACGTCTCATAATTTTCCCCACATGCCCTATATGTGTTTTGTAATGATACCGAAAGCTATACTGACCTCCTTCTTACTTTCTTTCAGTAAAAGCCTAACCTTCTCACGATGCGGATCTCACCATAGCATTTTCGCCGTCCTACCGACCGTTTCAGGTGTCTTTAGTATTACATGCTCGTTCTTGGCTCACGTCGTTAACTCGGAGTGCATCGACACCTCGGGTTGACTGGGTTATCAATTTAGACCCCAGGGCGGACCACTCTGTCCTATAGCTTTGATCCAATCCTGTTGCATGAACTTCACCGCTCCGCCTATCGCAGTCCACCAAACAACTGAGGGTCTAACTAAGTATTGGTCTAATCACGCTCCTGTGGAGAAAGTGGACTGTCCTAGGAGTCAGGCCCTATTTCGAGCCTACAGCCGGTCTGCATAATGCCCAACATATGTGAGCCTTATAGGTACGCTCCTGCATGTGACTCTTCCAATAAAGATTCCTGCCCAAGATAACTCTTAGCTCTTTGTCTTTGTCCGGTATCGAAATCGTTTTGTTGTTCATCCTCCTTATGAACAGGCAGATTTCAGTCTTCCCTGTGTTAACATTGAGACCCCATCTGCAAGACCCTTTCAGCCGTTCTGCATAGCTGGCTCGGATCCTTATCCCTAAAAAGTATTATAACATCGTCTGCGTAGCAGACTGTTTCATATCCCTGCTCAGACAGCATACGTAAAAGTGACGATAAAATTCCCCCCTGTGTCTTGTTCCAGTTCCACTCTTATAGTTATGTCATGAAACCCACAATTTATCCACCTTTTTCTTAGAATACGGTGTATCCAGCCTCTAAGGAACATGCCTACCCGGTACTGGTCTAAGGATTGGATCAGTGTTTCGGTCAGCACATTGTTGATAGTTCACTC
The DNA here is from genome assembly GCF_963082655.1 of Stomoxys calcitrans. NCBI lineage: Eukaryota > Metazoa > Arthropoda > Insecta > Diptera > Muscidae > Stomoxys > Stomoxys calcitrans. The sequence goes on from NC_081555.1 coordinate 34,692,888, forward strand.
AATGTCAATGCAAACCGCCAATGTGTATGTCTTTTTATGCACAATCTCGTGCCGGGCAGTCTCCACCGACCTTTCCTTGACATAGGCATGCTATGTGTAATTGAGCAGTTCGCTTAATGTCCTACTCTTTAACATGGCATCTACAATGCGTTCCCTGGTTTTGAGTAGAAAGGACGTAAGGCTTTTAGGTCCGTAGGCCTTTGGTGTCGCATAACTTGCTTTGCCGGGCTTGGATACAAATACCACCCTTGCCTTCTTCCAGACTTTCAGAGTATATGCAAATTCTAGGCAAACTGTGAAAATAGGTGGGGCACCAGTTAGTCGGCGACCTTCTGTAGTAACTCTGGAAATATTCCATCAGGTCCGGGTAACTTAAACAGTTGAAAGGTTATCAAGGCTTCCTTTTCCACAATTTTCGTAATTCGATCAACTTCATTATTCTAAGATTTCTATGTCTCCGTGAGTCCCGTCATATCCTGGGGGAAAATGTTTTTTCACCAAAGGCCTTTATCTCTGCTCTCACTCCCATGAAGTCTACTAACGTTTTTATCTTGGCGGCGTCAATGACACTATCGACCTATTCGTCGAAAAGCTTCCGGGAGGCACGTTTTGCCACACTGATAGTCTTAATACACATCCCAATACACTTCCGCTTATTTACGACGTCCTCTATGATAGAGTCTGCGGACCTTATTTCCAATGTTGTGAATGTCCCCGCTCATCCAGGGTTTTTCTTGGGCTGATTTCCTTTCTCGAAGATTACAACTATCTTCGAAATGTGTTGAGAGTTCGCATAGCACCCCATTCATACCTCAATTTCTGTCTGTTTAGCCTTTCTCACCAACCGTTACACCTGGTCACCCTAAATTAACCTGCACTAGGCCACCTGTTATACGAACCAATTATGGTTCATATGGGACCCTATTTAGACATAGATGCCATATAGACAGAACTGTCGATTTATGGTCTTAAGCTCATTTAAGAAGCATTCATTGACTGAATTCACGGAATCTTGGAATAGTGAGTTGCACTTGTTTCCTTAATATACTAACCGAATATGGTCCAGGAAGACCCCTAGTTAAATATAGCTGCCCTATATTCCGATCTTCCTTCCTTGATTTCGCTGAAATTTTTCAGAAAGATTTAATATTAGATCACTCGACATCTCTTTCACCCCATACTCATATCACTCATACGCCATGGGTTAAAGAAATTGCAGCCATCATAAATGCGAATGATGTGTTTCAAAATGTTGCTACGATTGCAAAATTAAATCTCAATCTTGCAATGAAACATCAATTCAATGGTTTGCATTTTTATTTACAGAATATTTATACAGATATTGGCATGTACACAAAAGCCTGGGAACTGATAATGCCCAAACAGTTGCAACATGCCACAGCCATGGTCGCCACATCTGGCAGAAGAGCAAAAGACCAACAAAAAACAATTATTTTTATTGTTACTCAATTCAGGTAGCAAGGTGGCATGATTTTCGTTGGTATTTCAGTTTGGCCATGAGTGTTTTATCAAAATTGCTTGCATGCACCCAGACATGTGTACTCCAATCAAGAGGCTACCTCAACCAGAACATATGCAAATACATGAAAATTAAACAAGAAATAAAGGATGGGAAGGGCTTAAGTCAAAAATGTTATCTTTAATGCACAAATTTTAAAAATTGGTTGAGAGAGAAATACCTGGAAGTTGAGGTGGCTCAACACAAACAAGCCAATGAGTAGGAAGAAATATTAAATGTGAGGCAATATTGGAGTCATATTGGGATACCCTAAAAAAAAGTAAAGATAAGAAGACATCTATGCCTCACATACATCTCTTCAAGACAGAAAAATGTCGATGAGCCTAACAGAATTCACTGTCTCAAATTTCAGCGATATCGGACAAATTTCGGCGAAATCGGATAATAAATGCGCCTTCTATGGGCCCAAACTCTTAAATCGTGAGATCGGTCTATATGGCAGCTACGTTCAAATTTGGACCGATCTGGGCCAAATTGACGAGGAAGTCGAAGGGCCTAACAAAACTCACTGTCTTAAATTTCAGCGAAATCGGATAATAAATGTGGCTTTTATGGCCCTAAAACCGAGAAACCGGTCTATATGGCAGATATATCCAAATCTGGACCGATCTGGGCCAAATTGACGAGGATGTTGAAGGACTTAACACAACTCACTGTCTTAAATTTCAGGAAAATCGGATAAATGTGGCTTTTATGGGCCTAAGACCATAAATCGGAGGATCGGTCTATATGGCAGCTATATCCAAATCTGGAACGATCTGGGCAAAATTGGCGAAGGATGTCGATGGGCCTAGCACAACTCACTGTCCCAAATGTCGGCAAAATCGCATAATAAATGTGGCTTTTATGGGCCTAAGACCATAAATCGGAGGATCGGTCTATATGGCAGCTATATCCAAATCTGAACCGATCTAGGCCAGATTGGTGAAGGATATCGAAGGGTATAAGAGAACTCAATGTTCCAAATTTCGGCAAAATCGCATAATAAATGCGGCTTTTATGGGCTATATTTAGACATAGCTGTCATATAGACCGATCTCCCGATAAGGGTCTGAAGACCATAAAAGCTTTATTTATTACCCGATTTCGCTGAAATTTCCAACAGTGGGTTATTTCAAGCCTCACGATATCTGACTTTATTATGGTTCAGATCGCACTATATTTAGATATAGCTGCCATATAGACCGATCTCCCGATTAAGGGTCTGAAGGCCATAAAAGTTTTATTTTTTACCGGATTTTGCTGAAATTTGGAACAGCGCGCAATTTTATGCCTCCAAACATCGGACCCAAATATGGAACAGATCGGACAATATTTAGATATAGCTGCCATATACACCGATCTCCCGATAAAGGGTCTAAAGACCATAAAACCTTTATTTTTTTATCTGATTTCGCTGAAATTCGTAACAGTGGAGTATTTTAAGCTTTTGAACATCCGACCCAAATATGGATTAGATCGGTCCGTATTTCGATATAGCTGCCATATAGACCGATCTCCCGATTTGGGGTCTGAAGCCCATAAAAGCTTTATTTTTTAACCGATTTCGCTTAAATTTGCATCAGTGGGTTATTTTACGCCTTCCAACATAGGACCTAAGTATGGTTCAGATCGCTCTATATTCAGATATAGCTGCCATATAAACCGATCTCCCGATAAAGGGTCTAAAGACCATAAAAGCTTTATTTATTACCCGATTTCGCTGAAATTTGCAACAGTTAGTAGTTTTAAGCCTCTCGACATCCGACCCAAATATGGAAGAGATCGGACTATATTTAGATATAGCTGCCATATAGACCGATCTCCCGATAAAGGGTCTGAAGGCCATAAAACCTTTATTTTTTCATCTGATTTCGCTGAAATTCGTAACAGTGGGATATTTTAAGCTTCTGAACATCCGAACCAAATATGGATTAGATCGGTCCGTATTTCGATATAGCTGCCATATACACCGATCTCCCGATAAAGGGTCTGAAGCCCATAAAAGCTTTATTTTTTAACCGATTTCGCTTAAATTTGCATCTGTGGGTTACTTTACGCCTTCCAACATAGGACCTAAGTATGGGACAGATCGCTCTATATTTAGATATAGCTGCCATATAAACCGATCTCCCGATAAAGGGTCTCAAGCCCATAAAAGCTTTATTTTATAACCGATTTCGCTGAAATTTGAAACAGTGGGTAGTTTTACCCCTCCCAACATAGGACCAAAGTATGATTCAGATCGGACTATATTCAGATATAGCTGCCATATAGACCGATATGCTGGTTAAGGGTCTGGAGTTCATAAAAGCTTTATTTATTACCCGATTTTGTTGAAATTTGAAATACAAAATTCAACAGTTACTTGGATTTGTAAGTCCACTCAATGTCCGTGCCGAATTTGGGTGCATAAGTTATTAAATTTTCCCCCACATTGTGGCGAAAGGGGGTTTAAATATACACCCGAGGTGGTGGGTATCCAAATTCGGCCCAGCTGAACTTAATGCCGTTTTACTTGTTTAAAGCTTGAGTTATTATCTAAAATTAAAAAAAAAAAAACTAAAATAAGAAAAAACTAATCTCCTGCCATATCAGCGCCTTTTTAAGTGTTTAAAAACATGTATATTTTCTTTAAATACCAAACCGGAAATTTCCAGCAAAGTTTGTGACCATTACAAAGAGGACCTACAGAGGCCACACGAACGTGACCTAGAACCAATGCCAATGTTATCATATACAAAGAAATGTAAACTAAGAGGAGTTCAAAAGCTTTTCCCCAACAACAAAAAGACATTATTTACATTAATTCAATTAACAAACAAACAACATTTTATAAAAATGTGACTATGTGACCATTTCTCGTTGGTGTGATATTCCATTATGTTTTTAACAACATATTTGTAACATTTCTGGCGATTTTCCAATAAAAATCACAATATTTGTTTGTTTTCCTCCTCTCCCTCTCTCTCTCTCTCTCTCGCTGGTAATAGAATACTGATTGCTTTACAGTGAAATTGAAAACTAAAAGCCACCTCAACCAATCAATGGGGACAGGGAACGTGAGAGCGTTAATTGAAAAAAATAAAATTTGTAGCTTGTTTGCCAAAAAAATCTCTGTGTTTGGACCATATCCCCTATTCGACAGTTTGCCTCAAGTCTTTTATATGCGACAATTGGCTTTGCATGGCACAAAACGGCCTGCAGACAAATCGCCAAAAGCCCATCATCACCCCAACAGGGTGGAGTGTAACAAACACGGAAGTGGAAGTGAAAGTGCAAGTGCCTTTTATTCTGGCCATTATTTTTACGATGTTGCTGTCGCTAAGAGGGCGGAATTTGCACATTAAATATTTTGCGCTGTTTTATGGACCATTTAAATTGTTGGCTTTGTTTCAAGCGTTATAAAACAAGCATTTAGTTAGTATGCTGTATGCTAAAGCTTCACTGCTTCAATGCGAGATGAACAATTGTATCCTTAACGAGTATAGTTTAAGTGTTTTTTATCTGCTCTGCTGTTAAACGAATATTTGTATAGAAGCATATTAAATTTGAGAAAGACTTTAGAAGACCCAACACTAGGAATGGCAACGTAACAGATTTTACTATGTGTACTTGTGTGCGTATGAGTACTGTTGCTAAATGGGGATGTCACTCATACGCAACCAAGTCCATAAGGTAGTTATACTACATAGATCTGAGAGGCATAAATAGAGGCAATACGACTATGTTAAAGCGATATCAATGGCAACTGTCCCTTAACGAGGCGTGGCAAATATTAAAGTAGTCTTTTGATTCTCAAATGTTCATCTTGACAGTGTTGACATTCCCATTGAAGGGGTATTCAATGTAAGCTCCGATATACTTACTCTAATGCTTGGATCAGTATCAGGTAGACCAGGCTCCCAGAGACTATATTAGCCACACTCTTAGCGACAAATTGCCGGTATCAGGTAGTCCAGCCTTCCAGAGACTGTATAAGCCACATTCTTAGCGAAAATTTGCTATGACTCTGGGAGTATTCAGGGAAGCCGAGAGGGTGTTGGGAAAAGCACATCTTAGGCAAGACTTACAGATCTCAGCCTTAACGATGAGAAAAAAGAGTGAACAGGCAGATGTTCACTAGGAATACAATATAAGAGATCCAACGCTATCTAAATAGAACTGTCTCAATATCGGGTAGAGGGTGATTTAGGATAAGAAACTATACTCAAACGCCACATTTAGAATCGTACAGAAAAAGCGCATATATGTCAGCTCATACTTGTAGCCTTGAAAAATCGGCTTAAAAAAGTTTCAATTTCAGTCCGAAATACATATCAGAAGAATGATAGACCGCGAAGCATGGGAAGGAAAAAGTAACGAGTAAAAGCGTGCTAAGTTCGGCCGGGCCGAATCTTGGTATCCCACCACCAAGGTTTTTGCTAAAAATGTATACAAAATAAATTAAGTTGAAGGGCATAATTTTATTCTGCATACAAAATTTCTGTCAAACCAGACAAAAATTTAAGCTTCTAGGAACCGAACAAGGATGATCGAGAGACCGGTTAACATGGTAGCTATATCAGATTATAGACTGATTGGGACGCGTATTTGGCACAGTTCTTGGATGCATGCAAAATTTCAGCCAATTCTGACAAAAATTGCAGCTTGCAAGGACTCAAGAAGTCAAATCGGGGAGATTGGTTTATATGGGAGCTATACTAGGCTATAGACCGATTCAGACTGTACTTGGCACAGTTGTTGATTTTGAGTAATAATGCAATACAGTGCTCATTTTTTAACCGATTCTCTTGTAAATGGGCAGGAGGGATTTTCTTATAACTTTCGACAATACTGGAGAAATCGGTTTAGATTTAGATATATTGGGTTGCCCAAAAAGTAATTGCGGATTTTTTAAAAGAAAGTAAATGCATTTTTAATAAAACTTTGAATGAACTTTAATCAAATATACATTTTTTAAACTGTTTTTCTAAAGCAAGCTAAAAGTAACAGCTGATAACTGACAGAAGAAAGAATGCAACTACACAGTCACAAGCTGTGAAAAAATTTGTCAACGCCGACTATATGAAAAAACCGCAATTACTTTTTGGGCAACCCAATAGCTGGCATATATGCGTATCACCCTATGTTCACTTCTAGAGCCATTGCAAGCGCATTTATTGACAAATCTTGCCAAGACTTGGTACAACGCTTTCCTCGACAACTACCACAACTTCTGGGCAATTTGATCCAAATCGGTTCAGATTTAGATATAGCTCACATGTATATGTTCGTCCGATTTTGAGAAATATTGCAATAAAATGCTCATTTGTTAACCGATTCTCTCGAAATTTGGCAAAAAGGATTTTCGTTTGACTCTCGACATTGCTAATGAATCTCATGGAAATCTTTTCAGATTTAGATATAGCTCTCATGTATATATATCGCCCGAAATTTGGCACAGATACGACTTTTTGATGCACGCTAGTTAAGTTCTTGAACGGGCCAAATCGGACCATATTTGGATATAGCTGCTATATAGACCGATCTGCCGATAAAGGGTCTAATTCCCATAAATGCTCTAATTTTTATCCAATTTCGCTGAAATTTGAAACAGGGAGTAGCTTAAAGGTTCCCGACCCTCCTGACCCAAACATGCTTCAAATGGGACTATATTTAGATATAGCTGCCATATATACCGATCTGCCGATAAAGGGTCTGAAGCCCATAAAAGCTTTACTTTTTATCCCATTTCGCTGAAATTTTAAGCAGTGAGTAATTTTAGTCCTCCCGACATACATATGGTTCAGATCGGACTATATTTAGATATCTGCCATATAGACCGATTTCCCGATTAAGGTTCTGCAGCCCATAAAAGCTATATTTTTAACCGATTTTGCTAAAATTTGAAACTGTTCAAGAGGCTACATGGGCCGTAACCACATAGCAAATCTGAGGATGTTTTTTGAGCATCTTACAGCCTTGATTATAAGACTCTTTTGAGAACAGGTAGATATAGAACTTTGAAAAGTTGAATACTTAGAGCTAAAGTAAGAATGAGATCATTTGTTGGGGATTCCAAATGTCAATTTATGGTTAAAATTTAAATTGGCTGGGTACAGCTCAAAAATCCCTACAAAAAAAACTTCGTTTGATATCGATTCTGGTTTCGGAGATATTCGACTTTCATTTATTTATTTTTTTTTTTGGAAATTTGGTTAAGCTTAGGTTTTTATAAATTTTCATTCATTTTAAAACCATGTATACCCGAAATGGATTTTTCATATATAATTTTTTTTTTTTTAATTTTACCCGTATTAATTTCTGTATTTTGAAGGACACTTGTATACGGAGGCCACTTTAACTCATGTCCGCCTATTCGAATCCTGGCTAGAACATCAGAAAAATTGTCCAACGGTGGTAATCCCCTCATAATGCTGGCGACATTTGTGAGCTACTAAGGCCGTGTCAACTTGAGCCATGTAAAATCTTCTCCCCAGAAAGGTGCCGCACTGAAAATATTATTGGGTTGCCCAAAAAGTAATTGCGGATTGTTTAAAAGAAAGTAAATGCATTTTTAATAAAGCTTAGAATGAACTTTAATCAAATATATTTTTTAACACTTTTTTTCTAAAGCAAGCTAAAAGTAACAGCTGATAACTGACAGAAGAAAGAATGCAATTACAGAGTCACAAGCTGTGAAAAAAATTTGTCAACGCCGACTATATGAAAAATCCGCAATTACTTTTTGGGCAACCCAATAGTATCAGCATAAATCCCATTTCGCCATTCTGTTTGTAATAAATCGAAATATTGGTCTAAGACCCCATGCTTGATGTCCATTTTAAATCGATCTAGTCATGTGCGTCTGTCTATCTGTGAAAAGCAAGCAAACTTTCAAAGTAATAAAGCTAATGGCTAAAAATTTTGCACACATACTTCCTATCAGTGTAGATCGGTTATGATTGTAGATGGGCCATAGCGATATATGTTTTGATATAGCGGCCCTATAAACCGACCTTGAATCTTAACTTCTGGAGCCTCTAGAGGGTGCCATTGTTATCTTCTTAAATTATTCTCAAATGATTTGGCTGAAGTTTTGCACGGAATGTTTCGTTATGGCTTCTAAAAACTAAACCAAATATGTTCTTAATCCGTCTATAACCCGTTTTAGCTCTTATAAAAACCGATCTTCCTTTTTGAGATCTTGGTGCATTAAAAGCCGCAATTGTTGTCTGATTGAGTTGAAATTTTGCACGTCGTGTTCTGTAACGACTTCCAGCAATCGTGCTAAGTACGTTTCAAATCGGTCAATAACCGCTTATAGCTGCCATATAAACCTATCTCCCGATTTGAGATCTTGGGCCGCTAGAAGCAGCAATTGTTTTCCGATGAAGCTGAAGTTTTGCACAGAGTGTTTTTTTACAACTTCCGAATCGGTCTATAACCTGCTTTAGATCCTATATATGTGGACCTTCTGCGGCCCCTAGAAGCTTAAATTTTTACATGATTTGACAGAAATGCCTTCCAACTAAATTCATTTGAGTAAGTTTTTAGCAGAATCTATGTTTGTGGGAACCTAGGATTCGGCCCGACCGAACTTTGCACGCTTTTGCTAAATATTCCTTTTTACCTTTCTTAGCATTTTCTTTCCTAAAGTTCTTCCATTGTGCAACACCCTCCAATGCCTTTGTGTTAGATACTTTACTAAGTGCTAGTGACTCGACTTCACAGAGAGAGAGAGAGAGAGCTAGTGTATGTGCCTGTGTTACTGAATTTCTTACACACAGTTGTGGGCAACAAAAGAGTTGAATGCATGCATCTATGTGTGTGCGTCAGCAAGTGCACATGCATGCAGAGCAATGTCTCTTGGGACTTTTTTTTTTTTTTTTTTTGTTTGTGAGTGCTTATGTTTTCAATGCCTAAGTGCTGGTGTGAGTTTGCTTTAACTCATGTGTGTTGTGTGTTGTGTGTTTGGCCAGCTATGTGCATGAAGCCTAGTATGAGTTTGCTTTACAACTTAATGGAGAGCCACAACGAGTGTATGTACAAGCAAGTGACTGTGTGCAAGAGTATGTGTGTGCTTGTGCGTTTGCATGTTAAAGTACGTGAGCTTTTCAATAAAACGAAAGCCAAAGTGCACTTCTTATTATGCCGTTTGCTTTATTTATAGCACATATGTGTGTAAACAATGGCAGTTGAGTTGTTGTTGTTGCTGCTGCAGCTGCTGCCACCATTGCTGCCACTGTTGTGGCCATTGTAACATCTGCCACTAACATTTTTTTTTGTTGTTGTTGCTTCTATTACTTGTCCATTTCAAAAGTGACTGTTCACTTTGTCAAAATGGCTTGAAAGAAAAGTCAGAGAATGAAAAAAAGGCAACTACCGAACAACCACAAGCCAAAGGCATTGCCTTTAGAAATTTCAAACACACGCTCATACCCTTATATGTAAAAACTTATACTCGTACAACGAGGGACGGCCGGAAAAGGAAGTTGGGACACACGTGCACATTCTTAATGTTTTGTTGTTTCTTTTGATAACATTTGGGATAATTTCAAGTGTCATTTCTAACACGCAAAGAATTCATTCAAAAATGAAAAATGTAGAATTATGTATACGCACCAGCGATAAAGAAAACACAAGCCAATGGCAGCAGCAGCAATAACAACAACAGGAAAATAGACACAAAAACCTCACAAAGAAAAGAGAAATTTGATGATTTATTTATAGAAACATTCAAATTAAATGTTTTTAGTAAATGGTAGAGGAGAAAAACAAACGATACACCCACACTTGCCAAAAGAAAGGTTTGCCGAAAAATGTCGAAAAAAACAAACGCACGCTTTCAGGAAAATCATCAAAATATGTTTACGCATAACTATTCAGGAACAAACCTAAGCACTTGGGAGAGTTATCAGCCTTAGAAGTTGGTATATCAGTATGGGAACGACGACCTACCATAATTTCGCAATGAAAACAACACAACAAACGAAAGCGTCTGGGGCCCCATTCTCTTTGAAATTTCAAAAGAGAAAAATTAAAAAAGAGCGAGTTAATATGTTTCAATTCATAAGTATTCACACTCTCTCTCTCTCTCTCTCTCTGGCCAGGGACTCTTTAAAGAGAAAGAAAATATAATAGAATGCGGAAAAGACCATTGCTGAGAGCAAAGCAAAGAGACTTTTGAGCTGAGAGATAGGAAGAGAGAGACAGAGAGAGAGAGAGAGTGAGAAATAGCCTTACATTCATAGTAAGATAATGACAGTGAAAGTTTCAAATATTCATCCAAATGCGTTTGTGTGCCTGTGTGTGTGCCTGAGAGATAGTAATGCTGTAAAGTTCATTGTTTCATAATATTTGAGTATTAATTATGGGTGGGTGTAACTTGCCATACACAAACACACACACACTCAAACACATACGAGTAACAACACTTTCACTTACATGTCCACACTCACATACAAACACCTACTCTCGCACATGTACTCATGGCCAAAATCTAAGACATATGAGTGGGGTCCTCCTACTTGTGCTACGGCTCTTCTTGGTTGTTGTTGTTGTTGCTTACGCTAATTTATGATAATATTATAATTTTGGCTCTAAACGTTTTTTTGTTAAAATTAATATTTTAATTATTGTATTCTCATCTCTTTTCGGCCTTTATTTCAATTCCCCTCGATGATGACGTTTCATTGATAAGGTCATATGAGAGTAACATACATATAAGACCGGGGGTGTGCTGGCTAGCTGGCTGGCCGACTCGCTGGCTTGCGTGTGTCTTTTTGTCTATGTAGCTGTCAAGTAAAACGCTAATTTAGTTAGCGCTCCATTCAAATCTATATGGACATTTGCATATGGATTGGATTTTGTTGTTGTTCAAATTCGCATGGCAATTGCTAATTAGTAGTGACGAAAATAAAAGGGAGTGTTTTGACCAACACGAATTCCTTGCTACTAACCACATATTATACATGGTATGTAGTAAAAGTTTATTTATCCAGTCAAGCATTCGTGTGTGTGTGTGTAGCGTGCATTGCATTGCTGTCATTAGCTTACGGCCCATAGAGAGCCTATTAAACGTCCAAAGACAGCAATCCTTTAACAATCAGCTCTAGCCTTGTCATAACGGTTATTAAAACCCCCCTATTAAGATAACACAATGGATACATATCCATTTCGTATATGAAAAGGAATTAATTTTCCGCCAACACAATGGCGCGAAGTAGCAAAGGAAATTCATTGTCCAAACAAAGGCAATATGTTTTACTCCACCGTGTGGATGGTATTGTAGGAAATCTTAGATATTCATTGAGGAAATATATATTTTGCGTAGTTTAGTCAAAAGAATTAACCAAATGGTTGGTTGAAACGCAAATTTACAATAAATTTTGGGGGAGAAGTGAGGAAGATTGTAACTTCGCAAAGAAATCCTTTCAAACTCAACACTACAGCGATACTTTAGTACTTAGGAAATGATGGAGAAAATCCTTAATTCAGGAACAAAGATTCTGGACTTAACCATATCAACTGCCAAACTGATACTTTGTCCAAGGACCTGTGCCATTTTCCATAAAAATTTAAATTATAAATATTCCCCAGAGTTGCCAACGTCTAAGGCTACAGTAATGAGACAGGTAGTCGGTGAAGCATACCTGGCATCACTTTATCTGCCTTTCGACTCGCCGACACCGCCACCCACATTGGAGCTGCAACGGCGGATGAGGAAGGCAAAACAGATAGGATATAAGGTATCAAGAGGGTGCGATGCAATCTCTCACTACATTTCGTTGGGCTAGAATCAACAACAGCGCAGCCCAGCCCTGGCAGAATTCTTGCATACTAAATTTCCCATAAATATTTCATTAAGGTACAGGGGCTACTTCTCTCTCATTAAGTTACAGGGGCTACTTCTCTCATACGTGCCGCATAGCGACACCGCTTGGTAGAGAAGTTCTAACATGGCATAGTACCTCACATGGCATAGTGCCAGGATTAGTAATGGCATGACCACCGCACCACAATTTTCTGATGTTCTAGCAGGGATTTGAGTCCAGGCATTCGGCGTCATTGCCGAACATGCTAACCTTTGCGCCACGGTAGCCTCCTTGAATACTAACGGCTCCGTAATACTTATGGGTCGATTAAGAGGGTTGCAACCCAACTTCAGTTGAGTTGCCAACCTCCAGATTTGTTATAGAATTTACTTAGTAGCCGGAAGCTCAAAACACGAAACTGAGAATAATTACCAAATTTGTACTAATTTTTATACCCACCACCATAGGTTGGGGGTATACTACTTTCGTCATTCCGATTGTAATACCTCGAAATATTCCTCTAAGACCCCATAAAGTACATATATTCTTGATAGTCATGGCATTTTAAGTCGATCTAGCCATGTCCGTCCGTCCGTCTGTCCGTCAAAAGCACGCTAACTTTCGAAGAAGTAAAGCGAGCCGCTTGAAATTTTGCACATATAGTTCTTATAGGTGTAGGTCCTTTGGGATTATAAATAGGCCATATCGGTCCATGTTTCGATATAGCTGCCATATAAACCGGTATTGGATCTTTACTTCTTGAGCCACTACAGGGCGCAATTTTTATCCGAATTATCCGAATTGACTGAAATTTTGTATGAGTTGAAAGCTTAACTTCTACGAGAAGTTTCAGGGCATAGTTTTTATTTCCTTTCGACTTCTTTGCATTGACAAAAAGGAAGCTTCCTATTAACAATTTCTTTACAATTTTAAAGGAAATTTTGTATAATTCTGATGTTAAAAAAAATGATATAAGAGAACATGTTTTCATAAAAAATTTATTGGTTTTTTGTCTTTAGAGAAAATTTCATGAAAATTTTGTATTTAGAGAAAATTTTCATTGAAAGTTGGACTTTGGAGAAAATTTCATTAAAATTTTAGCTTTAGAGAAAATTTTATTAAAAATTTGTCTCAAAAATAAGGAGCCTCCTTTTTATGACGAGTCCGAACGGCGTGCCGTATAGCGACACCACTTGATGGAAGAGAAACACGATGAGAAACATCACAAATAAAAACAGCATTAGTACGGGGAGAACCAATTCCGCAAAAAATTTCTAATGTCTACTAATGTTCGGGTATTGTTTGGAGGATAATCCCCAGTTTTGCCCCTACAGAGTTTTTCTCTGTAGGTTTGTCAGGATCATTCCAGTTATGACTAGGATTATCCATAGAATCCCCGTTATCTGTACCGGAAGTAAGGATTTTGTGGATTACGAGGTCACTTACTAAAAATTTCAATCGTTACCCATACATCCTCTATCTGCATGTTAAGTTCTATAGAATCTTATTCATAGCGAATTGCGAACTGTGGAAGTGTAGCCAGCATTTTGCCCTCATCATCAGCTGCAATAACTGCCACATTTCTTACCACGGCGACAAGAGTCATGTTGTCTACGTTCCCAAATGAAAATGTTTCGTCGAGCATTTTTGTTCGCAATAACTTACTATAGCTGGCATTCCAAATATCCGGTCCTAATATGGAAACCTACGCAGCCGCTGAAGAGTGCCTATATCTATCCGCACCTTCCTTAGAAGAATAGATCAGAGCTTCTTAAAGTTTTTTAAAATAAGGTTACCTCGGAACATCCTAAGCACTTCACACCACTTGAGGTTATTAAAAGCATTCTTAAGAAACAGTGTGGCTCGCCGCCTCCACTGACCATGTCTCTAAAGGTTGCAACTTTGGATCTTTCTACCCGAAATCAGTGTTGTATCCATAATAATCCTCCTTCCTAAAGTATGGCATACTAAAACTGTGGCTTTATAAGTTTTACCAGCAGTTTGTCGATAATGTCCAACATATAAATGTCCAACATGGCCCCAATCGGTTCATAACTTGGTATAGCTCCAATCGCATAGCAATTTTTATCCATTATACTTTGTTTGGCTATAAAGAGATATCGGGCAAGAAACTAGACAAATGCGATCCAAGGTGGAGGGTATATAGGATTCGGCCTGGCTGAACTGAAAACGCTTCCAATTGTTTCCATTACAATCTTCTATCAGAGGCATCAAAGAATTAGGTCGAAATATTTGTTTACTCCTCCTTCGTCTCTATTTTATACCCACCACCATAGGTTGGAGGCATTATCAAGTCATTCCGTTTGTAACACCTCGAAATATGGATCTGCGACCTCATAGAGTATATATATTTTGGATCGTCCCGCCATTTTGAGTCGAACTAGCCATGTCCGTCCGTCGGTTAAAATCACGATAGCGGCGGAATGCGTAAACCTAGCCGCTTGAAATTTTTCTCAGATACTTCTTATTGATGTAGCTAGTAGCTAGTTGGGGATTATACATCGGTTGTATCGGTTCAGATTTGGATATAGCCATTCCAAGATTTAATTTCTTTAGCTCCTAGAAGTTTCAATTTTCATCTGATTTGGCTGAAATTTGGAACAAAGACTAGTGTTATAACTTCCAACAACCTTGCCTAGTATCATCTTAATCGGTCTATAAACAGATATAGCCCCCATATATACCGATCACCGGATATGACTTCTTGAGCCCCTAAAAGCCTAAATTTTCAACCGATTTTGCTAAAATTTTGAATAAAGACTTGTGAAATGACTTTCAACATGCATGCCAAGTATGATCCGTATCGGTCTGTAAACAGATATAGCCCCCATATAAACCGATACCCGGTTTTGACTTCATGAGCCCCTAAAAGCCTCAAGCCAAGTATGATCCAAATCGATCTATAAACATATATAGCCCCATAGAAACCGATTCCCGGTTTTGAAGTCTTGAGCCCCTAAAGGCCTAAATTTTTACTCGATTTGGCTGAAATTTAACCCAAAAACCTATCCTATGACTTACAACAACAGTGCCAAGTTTTATCCAAATCGGTCAATATGGTGATATAGACCTACTAGGAGCCGATATGACATCTTGTGAGCATTGAAGTCTCAATCAATTCCCGATTTGACTGTTTTAAATAATCTTCTTCTGTTATATAAAAATGAAATTGTTGCGCTTTGTTTGTTTTTCTGTTCCGTGTAGACTCAAAAACGGCTGAACCGATTTTCATGAAATTTTCACGGATGATATGCCCTCGGTTAAAATAGGGTGCTAAATTTTGTGATATCCGAAGGTGGGGGGGGGCCTTCCCCAAAGCCCAATTTTCAAAAACCGCTAGACCTCTGAGATGCGTGCACCGATTAAAAAATTTTTGGGGTCCAATAATCTGGGGGGACGCCCCATCCCAAAACCCACCCGAACGGACATGTGTACCGATTGGGACAATATGGGTATTAAATGAAAGGTATTTAAGAGTAGAGTATGAATTTGGTAAACAAATTTTACTCTTAAGTTTTGGCGGGGCCCCCACCCCCAAAAAAGCCCCAATAGGACTCTTTCACCGCCTTGGGCAATATGGGTATCAAATGAAAGGGTGATTGAGAGTAGAGTGCGTCTTTGGTTGTAGAGTACACTTTTTCTCCTCAAACTGGGATGGACACAGGAGAACCTGCGGATCCTTAAGAACGTAGTTTTCCAAATGGTCGCTTTGAAATATGATTTTGAATGTAAATAACCAATGCAACAAAACAATTAGTGTGAATCTGAACGAGAGCACCTAGCCCTGAATATCTTGATAGCCTCCTTCAAAATGCTTGACATTATGGGGCTCATACAGAATCGTGCTCTACTATGGCGAAAAATAATTGTTTTATGATAGTATAAAATGAATTTGATATCCAAGTTTGACGCCAAATGTTTGGGGGTCATGTCAACCCATCAACTCCCCCTAAACCAATGGCAATTGGGGCTCAAATTAAAGAAATTTGTGAATAGAGCACGATGTTGATATTTTTCAGGGCTAATGCTGGCAATAGACATTTGTGAGATACTATGCCATGTAAAACTTCTCTCCAAGGGGGTGCCATTCGGACTCGGCTAAAAAAGGGAGGCCCCTTATTATTGGGCATAAAACTTGAATCCGACTGCCTTCGGGAACAACTATGTGAGAAGTTTGCCCCTTTACCTTAGTGGAATGTTCATGGGCGAAATGTGTTCTTTGTTTGGATGTTCGGGGGGTGGCCGCCCCACCCTGTTTACTGATCATACTGGACATATTTCTAGATTATGGCAAAAAGGGCCTCAAATCTGTATCTGTTTCATGGCCAAGTGGTTTTTAGGGACGCCTCACCTCATGAACGCCCCCTAAACCACACATATATACCGACTATAGCAATATGTAGCTCCAATGTGATTTTCGGGAGTGGAATATGAATCTTTGGCTACTACAATCCACCACCAAATCCAAGAGAATGAAGTAGATTTAACATCCAAACTGTAATGGGCGGACCCTCCCCATACCCTATTTCCAAAAACGCTAGATCTCGGAGATGGGTGGGATATGTAGGGGCCGCCCCACCTCCAAAGCCACCAGCCAAATATTATATAAACTAATGATGACAATATGGGACTTAAATGTAAGGTATTTGATATGTGGGGATCCACCTCACTAACAAAACGAAAACCCCATACCGAACATATTAACCGACAATAGCAATAAAAGGCTCCAATGAAAGGTATTTGAGAGAAGAGCATCAATATAATATCCACATTGGCGCGAAATATTTGAAAGGCTGTACCAGCACTCCCACCTCAGGTCTTATTTCCTGACGTGACCATATAGGGCTCAGATAAAATAAGAGAGTGAAAGAAGGCGCAGCGAAGGGGGCCCTGTCCAGCTAGTTTCAATATAAACATAGTTAACAAGGGTAAATTTTAAGCGGAATCCATGTTGGTGGGTACCTACGATACTGCCCGGCCGAATTTAGCACGTTTTTACTTGTTGCCTCTCGCTAAAGCAAGGGGCATTCTCTGTATCTGCAGCACTTTTGAGCCATCCGTCTTAGACTGATGCTATTACATCTCCATTGCGCTATTGAGTCGTTCAACTACGGTTTTATTTGCCTTCATTCGCCATAGTTAGTGATAGCCATGATTTGTCACATATTTGAAGAAAAGAAAGTGCCGGTATCTGTTAGACGCGAAAGCCGGGCAATGACAAAGGAAATGCTCCAACGTCTCATCATCTTCCCCTCATGGTCTACACATGCTATCACTTGCCGCAACGATTTTACATAAATGAGATCGTAGTCCTATGTGTCCCTCCTTCTTACTTCCTTTCAATAATAGCCTGGTCTTCCCACGATCTGGATTCCCCCATAAGATTTTCGCCGTCCTACCGACCGTTAAGTTGTTGCCTTTTCTTTTTGCATGTCCCTCCTATTATAGGATAACAATATGCCAATCATTTCCGTATTACATTGGGGCTCATTAAACTTTCATTACCACACCTTGGCAACTCTTGACAAAGTTGACAATTGTCAAATGTACCGGACCCCATTTATACAAACATGTGAGAATGTTTTTGAAAATGATTTGCAGAAATTGTGTATTTCAATGGTGTTGGTTGGTTGCCTGGTTGATTTTTTTGTAAAGAACTTCCATGGTAATGGTGTCGAAGAGCAAAACGTTTAAAAACGAAATGTTGTAGCATTTCTTTATTATTGCCATTGCCATTGTTGTTGTTGTTGTTGTCATTGTTATATGTGGTCTGGGAGTAATGGTCTAATGGCAAATCAAAAACGAAATGGAAACGGAACACAGACAACGTGCAAGTCTTCAAATAATAACCGACCATCAATAAGGCAAACATGGTAGAAGGGAAAGCCCCAACAACAGCAAAATCATCAAACAGAGTAACGACGGCGACAACGACAACGACAACGACTACTACGACGATGATATTAATGACGACTACAACGATAATGATGTGTTGCGGGAACGAGTGCGGTGTGGAGTGGTGTTGCCATTACTTGGTGAGCAAATGCCCAAAATGTGCCTCCTTCGAAATGTCTACATTTCAGTGTGGTGTGGACAGACAGAGCAAAGCTTTAGCGAGCCTTCGTGTCGTCAGCTGAACGATGATGTTTCTGCAATAATATATATATATGTGTGTATGTGTATATGTATATGTGACTCCCTTTTTGCCGACCCTGTCCAATTACTAACAAGAGCAACAAAAAACCACGACGATGACATCCCACGACGACTGTGTATTTGAAATGGTTTCCAGTTTCGAGTACGCGCCACACACAACTAAAAAAACAACAACAAGGGTTAGGAAAAAGAAAACGAAAGCCAAGGCGTTATCAGGGGGGTGGGGTGGATTCCAACGAAAACAGAAAATCCAAGACAGACCTACAGCCAGACACAAAGTTTTTCCTGTTTTCGAGCAGCAGCAGCGACGTCAGCGCGGCATCGGCAGGACAACAAAACGTGACACATAGTCAGAGATAACCAAACGAAAGTCAATATGAGCAGAGAGATAATGAAAAGAGCCAAAGAGAACCGTAGAGAAAGTGACAGCAAGAGAGAAAGAGAACAAAACTGTGTCATAGTGACCCATAGAGAAGGAGAGCTTTAATTGTGTTGTACTGCTAACCTAGTCTCTGACAAGATAGCGGTTTTTAAAGAGCACTTTGAGTATGGGTGAGAGCCTGTTTGCTATGCAATGACTATGTGTGTGTTTTTTTCTGCTGTGATGGAATGACAATAGACCCCCCCCCCCCCCCCCCCTTCAGTTAGGGATGACAGTTTGGGGCCTATTTTGTTACAACATTAACTTCATGTTTTGCGGTAATTAATCAAATATGCCGAGCTATTTTAATATTTAATTTAATTATTACATGTCTAATGTAATTTTAAAATAAAACAGCAAGCTCCAAAAATACCAAAGGATGGACCTCAGAGAAATGTGGCAATAAATTACCTAAAAAAGATATTTCCGTTCAAAAAGAAGTAGGCAAACAAATACAAATTAATTTTTATTACAACAATGTACACAAAATATAAGCCAGGAGTGGGGGAAACACAAGATGGAAGTCACATGGAAAGGGAAGAAGAACTTATAGTTCATGCCCAGATAAACTTTAATAAAATTTGCTTTTTTTGTGGGGCAAAAAATTAAATCGTAACAAGTAAAAGCGTGCTAAGTCGGGCCGGGCCGAATCTTATCGAATCTTTTCCCGGAATCTCTTTTTAGACAAATAAAGGATAAAAAAAGGATTTCTATGCTAAAGACCATAGTGGAAGTCATTGAATTGAGCCCTTTAGGGCTCTAGAAGTACAATAGAGAGATCGATTTATATGGGAGCTGTGTCAGGTTATAGACCGATTCAGACCATAATAAACACGTATGTTGATGGTAATGAGAGGATACGTCGCACAAAATTTCAGGCAAATCGGATAAGAATTGCGCCCTCTAGAGGCTCAAGAAGTCAAGACCTAAGGTCGGTTTATATGACAGCTATATTAGGTTATGGACCGATTTGAACCATATTTGGCACAGTTGGTAGAAGTCATAACAAAGCAAGTCGTGCAAAATTTCAGCCAAATCGATTAAAAATGGCGCCCTCTAGAGGTTCAAGAAGTCAAGACCCAAGATCGGTTTATATGGCAGCTATATCAGGTTATAAACCGATTTGAACCATACTGGGTTCAGTTGTTGGATATCAAAACAAAACATGTCGTGCAAAAATTCATTCTAATCGGATAATAATTGCGCCCTCTAGAGTCTCCAGAAGTCAAGACCCAAGATCGGTTTATATGGCAGCTATATCAGGTTATTGGCCAATTTAAACCTTATTTAGCACAGTTGTTGGATATCATAACAAAACACGTCGTGCAAAAATTCATTCCAATCGGAATCGAATTGCGCCCTCTAGAGGCTCTAGAAGTCTAGATCCAAGATCGGTTTATATGACAGCTATATCAGGTTATGAACCGATATGAACCACACTTGCAACAGTTATTAGATGTGACACCAAAACACTATGTGTAAAATTTCAGTCAAATCGGACGAGAATTGCGCCCTCTAGAGGCTCAAGAAGTCAAGATCCAAGATTGGTTTATATGGTAGCTATATCAAAACGTTGACCGATTTGAACCACACTTTGCACAATTGTTGAATATCTTAACAAAACACGTCCTGCAAAATTTCATTCCCATCGGATAAGAATTGCACACTCTAGAGGCTAAAGATGTCAAGACCCAAGATCGGTTTATATGACAGGTATATCAAACCATGGACCGATTTAAAGCATACTTGACGCAGTTGTTGGAAGTGAAAGCAAAAGACCACGTGCAAAATTTCAGTCAAATCGGACCAGAATTGCGCCCTCTAGAGACTCAAGAAGTCAAGATCCAAGATCGGTTTATATTCCCAACCGTACAAAATTTCATCCAAATCGGATAATAATTGCACCATCTAGAGGCTCAAGAAGTCAAGATCCCAGATCGGTTTTTATGGCAGCTATATCAGGTTATGGACCGATTTGAACCATATTTGGCACAGTTGTTAGAAGTCATGACAAAGCAAGTCGTGCAAAATTTTAGCCAAATCGATTAAGAATAGCGCCCTCTAGTGACTCAAAGAGTCAAGACCCAAGATCGGTTTATATGACAGCCATATCAGGTTATAGATCAAGTTGAACTATATTTGGCACAGTTATCGGAAGTCATATCGAAATGCTTTAGGCAAAATTTCAAAATTTTAACAATGCAATTCGTGCTTCAGCCAAATCGGTTAAGAATAGCGCCCTCTAGAGGCTAAAGAATTCAAAATCCAAAATAGGTTTATATGGCAGCTATATCAAAACATGAACCGAAAGGGCCCATTTACAATCTTAACCGACCTACACTAATAAAAAGTATTTGCGCAAAATTTCCAGCGACAAGCTTTACTCCTTCAAAAGTTGGGGTGCTTTTGCCAGACAGACGGACGGACGGACAGACATGGCCAGATCGACTTAAAATATCATGACAACCAAGAATTTATTTACTTTGTGGGGTCTTAGACGAATATTTCGAGGAGTTACAAACAGAATGACGAAATTAGTAAACCCCCATCGTATGGTGAAGGGTATAATAAAGGACTAAAGCAGGGAAAAAGCTGAACCTTTGACACCCCATACATGGTTGTAAATTATGGTGAAAAGTAGTCAGTGAATTTTTGTTGGAAACTTTGAGTACAGCGGACATATTTTTATTTCGCTCCACAAGGTAGTTATTATCGGAGACATTTTTTAAGTCACCCAGTGGAGCGGTAGATCTAGAGCCGCGGACTAGGCTTAGAATGGACTCCAAAGACCCAACAGCTGCGGTGGTGGTATCCGGCCGCAGCATCTTGTCGGCTACTGAGACCTCGACTTAAGGAGCGATTGCGAAAGGCTTCACTAGCCGACAGCAATCGGCTAGCAGAAGCTTTAGACGAAGACGGACGATTCGAGTCTTAAGGATGAGGCCGAACTTATTTTATTTTCGCGTGCCTATAATTTGCCCAAGCCATCGGCCTTCTTGGCCAATACGCTCTTTAAGAAGATGGAATAACAAGAGGCGTATCGCTCTCAGTTTTAATGAGAGGTTTGGTGCGAACGATCCTAAGACTCTCACCGATAAGGAGAGAGACTCCCTTAATTGGGCTCGGAGATTCGCTGAACGGCCTAACCAGAGGCTACACGGCTAGAATCGGAAACGGCACCGCAGTCAGTCAAAAGACTGTGGTCACCTGGAGTGCATCCCATGCCCAAAAGAACTAAGGTCAAAATTAGTAATATGGGTCCAAGGACCTTTGCTAATGTCGCCAAGGACAGCTTGGTGATGGTAGTTGTCGACAAGGGAGAACAACAGGGCTGCATACCAAGGAACAATTGGAGTGGTATATTCAATGGACTGTCATCTGTATACTCCAATGTCTTTGCGGAATTACCTGGGCCTTCTCCAATCTGCGACGATGCAGGTTGGTATCGAAGCCGATACAGACTAATTGTCTTCGGGGAGCAAAGCTCAGTTTAGATGTATCGTTGCGCCCTTAAGAAAATTGAGGGCGATTGATTGCGCCCTAAAGAAGATTGGCGCACAGCACTGGATTTAGTCAAGGGGAAGAAATTCCTTCTCAAACAATGGCAAACGCTTGGATACCAAGGTTTCCCTCAGATCCTGAATCCATACTTGGAAGACTAAGGGAATGTAATCCCAATCTTATAACCACCGACTGAAAAATAGATGGGATGAGGTTTATGGGGACCGGAGACATGCAGTATTCGTACTTAACTCCAGCCGTCCCACAGACCTCAAAAAGTCTAATGGAGTTGTATCCTATGGATTCAACAAGTTGAAGCTGAAAGTCTATAGAAGCGGTGGGGATGGGGAATCAGGAGATGACTCAGCAGTTGTTGCTGGACACTTGTCTGAGGAACTATCGACATCATCTCTAAAGTCTGGAGGATTGTCAGAGACGGGAAGTCCCCCTGCTTCTATTGGGTTGCTCAAAAAGAAATTGCGGATCTTTTAAAAGAGAGTAAATGCATTTTTAATAAAACTTAGAATGAATTTTAATCAAATATACTTTTTTAAACATTTTTTCAAAAGCAAGCTAAAAGTAGCAGCTGATAACTGCCAGAAGAAAGAATGCAATTACAGAGTCACAAGCTGTGAAAAAATTTGTCGACGCCGACTATATGAAAAATCCGCAATTATTTTTTGGGCAACCCAATAGTAGAACAGGGGAGAAAGGAGTCGAAACTGGACCCGATAAGCCATGTGAGAGTAGGTCATCCCGTTGGATTTGGGGTCAAGGTGTGCTCCAACGGGGAAGGATATAACTCGACAGCAGCAGTTGGTGATGCATCTAAGAAGGAATCGACCGAACCGCAAGTGTCTGGTATTCTGAGGAAGAGTGGTTCCACTGCTTTCTCTACTGCACCTGGATGCCGAAGGAAACTCTTCATGGCTAGATCGAACGAATCTTGACAGAAGAGGAAGGCGTCAAAACGGGACCCGAAAAGCCCTGTGTGGGTGGGTCTTCCAATTGGATTGGGCTCAAGGTGTGCGCCGGCGGAGAAGGACAGAACTTTAAAGGTACTTCGACAACAGAAGCTAGTGAAGCATCTACGGAGGAATTGTCCACACCGCAAGTGTCCGGTGTTCTGAGGAAGAGTGGTTCCACTGCTATCTCTACCGCCCCTGGATGAGTAAGGAAACTCATCATGCCTAACTCGAACGAATCTTGTGAGGATAAACTCCCGGCGGACTTTGAAGACCTGGCTAACGCTAACAGTGGTGGAAATTCTGATTCCAGACTATGGTCCGGTTTCTTCAGATAAATCTCCACCATTGTAAGACTCCAACGATGAGACGTTGGAGCATTTGGGGCATGACATAGGGCGGATTAATATCCGCACCCTCTTTTCAACTTAACCTCATCTAAGGCCGCTTCAGTGGCACTTAAGGTCCATCTGATGGCAGGAGGATTTGCTGTGGTTCTTATTCAGGAGCCATGGGTGCGTGGAGAAATGGAGTCAGGATATGCGACTGGGAGGTGTTGGATGGCCACAGCTTCTCTGATCATCGGTATATTAGTTTTCGCCTTGGGGAAAATACTGCAGATGTGGCCCGTCGGCTAAACAGAAGAAAGGCGGATTGGGATAGATTTCGGCACACTTTTACTCATAATTCTGCAGACCTCCATTTGAACCTAAGCTTACCTAACCTAAACTAATACTTAGACGTTATTGGCTACAGATATGGAGAAGAAGCGTCCAGAAGAAATGAAAGAAGGGACTAAATAAGATGTTCTCCTTCTCAACTTTATTGCTAAGTTCTGAAGTTCCTGAATGTGCAAAATCGGAATATATTTATATAGAGCTGTCATATAGACCAATCTGGCGATTTAAGATCTTTACCCTGTAATAGTCGCATTAATTGACCGATTTCGCTTAAATTTGAAAAAGGATTTTTTTAAGTCTTCCGACTTCCGATCGTATCATATTTAGATATAACTGTTAAAAAGGCCGACCTACTGACTTAGAGTCTTATGACCAAAAAAGCTGTATTTTTTATCCATCATCGCTGAAATTTGAAACAAGAAGCTGTACTAGGGCCCATATCGGATCATAGTTACATATGGCTGCCTAAAATAGTCTCTAGTGTGGAAAACGATTCTGTGTAGGGATTCCGTGCTACTTACAAAATTATGAACTGTTTTCATTACCACTCCCCTAGGTTGGCTCATGTCTGGTATTGTGTCTCCACCTAAGTGCCGGTATCTGTTAAACGCGAAAGCCGGGCAATGATAAAGGAAATGCCCCAATGTCTCATCATTTTCCCAACATGCCCTACACATGCTATCACTTGCTGCACCGATTTTACATAAGTGAGCTCGTAGACCTATGTGTCCCGTTATGATACCAATAACTATACTGACCTCTTTTTACTTCCTTACAGTAATAGCTTCGTCCTTTCAAGATCTGTATCCCCCCATAAGATTTTTGCCGCCCTACCGACTGTTTCTCTGTTCCACAATGTTGCATGTGCATTCGTCGCCCACTCCCTTAATTCGTACTGCGTCAACCTGAAAGGCTTCGGTTTAACCAAGTTTATTGACGGCAGTCCTCTGACCTTCACCGCCAAATCGCCCGCCCTTTCATTTTCCCTTACTCCGTTATGGCCAGGCACCTAAACGATGCGGATTTTGCCATCCTCAGAGAAGGCGTTAATCTCCTGCTTACACTGCAAGACTGTTCTTGGCCTTACCGTCCTGGTTGTTATTTCAATGTCCGTAAAAATGTTCACACTCAACGTCCTACCGTTAGCACCACACCACCTCACGCATCCGTGATCGCCGTGATCTCCGCCTTCAGAACCGTACTATGGTCAGGCAGTCTAAAAAAGATCTCAGTCCCTGGGTTCTCAATGTAGATTCCCAGGCCCACTTTGTCCTCCAGCTTTGATCCATCCGTAAAACATGATCTTCCAGATGGCAATACTAGGGTTCCGTCAAGCCAAGACTGTGCCGCTGGCAGAAATACCTCGCACTCGACCTCAAGGTTCATCTCAGGTATTAGAGCGGAAACCTCTTCCCTTCCTTCCAGGTTTCCTATCGTCGCCTCGATTATTCGGCGATGGTATGAGCTGCTCTCATCCGCATCCATTCTCACTTTCTTCACTTTCATTCTGCCTCACAATTAATCTGTAAGTCAATGGGTCAGATATCTAGAATAATCTCCAGTGCCCTAGTGGGCGTGGTCCCATCGCTCAGCCTATGCCAAGACAACATGTTCCCTGACCT
Source organism: Stomoxys calcitrans (assembly GCF_963082655.1). Classification (NCBI taxonomy): domain Eukaryota; kingdom Metazoa; phylum Arthropoda; class Insecta; order Diptera; family Muscidae; genus Stomoxys; species Stomoxys calcitrans. Next base: position 34,718,572 of record NC_081555.1, read on the forward strand.
GTTGTATGGTCCTTATGTTGCACTTTTTCTCCATAGCAGCCCACCAAACTACAGAGGCGTAAATAAGTATTGGTCTAATTACACTCCTGTAGAGCCATTGGTCTATCCTCGGATTCAGGCCATATTTCGAGCTTACGGCCTCTCTACATAGTGCCCAACATCTGTGAGCCAAACGGTACTAATCATTTTCATCCATACCAACCGTTATTGTTTTTGTATCATACGGTGTTGCTTCACTGAGAGTATCAATACCATATGGTATTGAAATGAGTACGTTTGGTATTAACTTTTCTCTGGGTATAGAGAGCGCAATTTTTATCCAATTTGGCTGCAATTCTGCATGAGGTATTTTGTTCTCACTTCCAACAAGTGTGCCAAGGATGGTGTAAATCGGTCCATAACTTGATATAGCTGCCATATAAGCCGATCTTGGATTTTGACTTCTTGAGCCTCTAGAGGGCGCGATTCTTATCCGATTTGGCTGCATTTCTGCATGAGATATTTTGTTTTCACTTCTAATAAGTGTGCCAAGAATGGTCTAAATCGGTCCATAACTTGATAAAGCTGCCATATAATCCGATCTTGGATTTTGACTTCTTGAGCTTCTATAAGGCGCAATTCTTATCTGATTTGGCTGATATTTTTGCACGTACGGTTTTGCTATGGCTTCCAACAACCTCGCCAAGTTTGGTCCCAAGAAGTTTATAGTTTGATAGAGCTCCCATATAAATCGATCGTCCGATTTGATTTCTTGAGACTTTAGAGGCCGCAATTAATATCCGATTTATCTTAAAATTTTGAACATGGATTTTTTTTTAATGACTTCTAATAGGCATGGAGGCCAGCGTAGCGCAGAGGTTAGCATGTCCGCCTATGATGCCGAACGCCTGGGTTCGAATCCTGGCGAGATCATCAGAAAAAATTTTCACCTCCTAATGTTGGCAACATTTGTGAGGTACTATGCCATGCAGAACTTCTCTGCAAAGAGATGTCGCACTGCGGCTCGCCGTTCGGACTTGGCTATAAAAAGGAGGCCCCTTATCATTGACCTTAAACTTGAATCGGAGTGCACTCATTGATGTATGAGAAGTTTGTCCCTGTTCCTTAGTGGAATGTTCATGGGCAAAATTTTCAATGCTGGCAACATTTGCGAGGTACTATGCTATGTGAAACTTCTCTCTAAAGAGGTGTCGCACTGCGGCACACCGTTCGGACTTGGCTATAAAAAGGAGGCCCCCTATCATTGAGCTTAAACTTGTATCGGAGTGCACTCATTGATATATGAGAAGCTCGTCCCTGTTCCTTAGTGGAATTTTGCATTTGCCATGTCAAGTACGGTCCATTATTATTTGATAAAGTTATTCAATGAACGTGTCATATACGACCCATGGTAAGGGGTACACAAAATGCGGCTCCGCCGAACTTAACGCCCTTTTACTTGTTAAGTTTCTACTATAAAACAAAACTCGTGCCAATAACTTGACCAATACAATCCTGTTAAAGGGGATTTTTCCGGCCCTATCAAATTTTTATTTGTGTTATCCCTCTTTTGACTCTTCTATTCTCAAAAAGACAAATTGCTTACCTACAATTCGTATTAATTAATTATAAGTATTTTTAGCCTATCTCGCTTGCCAATATCCTTATCTCCTTCAACCTTTATCGCTTTTGCTGGTTACCTGTCAAAATAATAAATTTTCAAACATTAGTTAACACAAAAAAAGCGTTGGTGCACGACATCCCTAACTAAGCGAAATACTCGCACTACACACACACACACACTCAACACAACTGAAGAAATTTTACACATTGACAGGCGGCCAACACACTCTCCCATAGAGTGTATTGGCACACGGAGTGAGCCTTAAAGTATGCTTCAGCCATGTTTCATTTCACAATTTCTACCAACAATGAAATTTCGTACTTTGTGATAAGCTTCTCGGATTGTGGTTGTATATGCTCGCTTTCAGTCTGTATAGTGTTTACACCCCTGATTGACGTGAAACGAGAAGTAACAAAAAAACGTACCACGAATCAAAAAAATATATAAAATAATTTAAAAAAAATAATTATAATTATTAAAGAAATAATAATAAAAAAAAATGAAATTCTAAGGCCATCTAGTAAATACCCTGAAGAGAAAAGAAGGCATAAGAAGAAAATTTGAGAAAATCATAACAAACCCGTGTGGCAACACATATTTCGGAAACGAAAAATAAATTCAAGTCGAGTCCAGTTGTATGGCAAAATCGCAAAGAGCCAATTTGAATTCGAAACCAAAAAGCAAAAGCGATGCGGTTACTGTGAATGAATTGTCATTGTCGTACTGCTCGCTAACTTCGTTGTCGTCTACGTATCGTCGTGAGTGTCTAAGTGAGTGTTATTTTTCCCCCTTTTTCAAAAAAAAAAAAAGAAGGAAAAATTAAAGTGTGGGCTTGCTTCGACAACGACTACAGCTTGGAAAAACAAAATACACACTTTCTACCAAAGAAAATTTCATTAGAAAAGTTAACTAAAAAGAAACATAAAATCTTGAAGTCAACATTTAAGTCGGCTATTTTGTCTTTGTTTTTGTTGCCACGTTCAATTAAAAGTCTTTTCTTGGGATGTTTTCTGTTCTCTGTGTTTTTTGGGAGAGTGTTTGTGCGGTGCTTTATGGGAAAACTTTAACAACTTCAATTATATGATTTGCCGCAAGCAGGGAGGATGTGAGTGTGTATGTGAGAGGAGGCTTTAATCAACTTAACGTTAAGGCCAACCACACCACAGCAAGCCAGCAAGAAGAATAGACCTAAAAACAACAGCAACAATAACAACATCTTCTTCACAAAGGCTATCATCGCCAAAATACACCAACACACACACACACTCATACACTAAACAATACTAACAACAATAGCAACGTCAATAATAAGAAGACTCGTGCGAAATAGAGTCAGCAAACAGTTAGCAGAAGTACCACGCACACAAAGATGAATAAAGCCGAATAAGAAAAGTCATCATTATCATTCACAAAAACAAAAAAACTCAAAAAAAGAAGGAAAAATACGAACGATAGACAACAACAAATGAAAGAAGAAATACGAAAATTGTATCTACCTTGTAAAAGCGAGTGCGTATGTTCTAAACACACACACACACCAAACTTACAAGATTCAAACCCCAAATTACACCAACTCCAGCAATCTTCTTGCCTCTGTCACACGGCATCCTTCCTCCAAAACGCGCCTTGTCAAAGCAAGAGAATCAACTCCATGAAATGAAAACCCAACACCAGCACCGCACCGCACCGCATCATTGAAGTGATAAAAACTTTTTCCTCCGCGCTTTTTACTTTGTGCCATTTTTTCGCATGACGAAGAAGACCAGGATTTTTTTTAGCAAAATACAACTTTAAAAAAAGATGTAAAGCAACTTGGCCAACAAATGGAAGAGTGAACAATATGCCATTGGACTGTAGAGAATTGAGCCAAGAAAGGATCTTAAGAATTTATTCTTTTTTTTTTTTTGATACACAGAGTGCAAAAAAGTGCTACAATTTTAAAGTTTTACCTCAAAGGGCGTCCAAGAGAACCACAGAAATCAAAAGCAAAAACTTAAGAACTTAAAGGATAATTCCTGAGTGTTTTTTTGTTTTCTTTTTCAACTGAAGCAGGTACACACACACATATATATGGATAGGCATTTGGAATTCTTTTTCTAGTGAACTTTATTTACCATAAAGAAAAAGTTGATATATGATGGTTTTTGCCAAATGCATGTTAACCAAAAGGATTGAGATATAGGCCAAGCCGCAATATTCAACTGAGGACATGCATGTTGTAGAAAAATAACGCCTTTATCTTCAGTGATGGATGGATGCTTTAGCAAAAAGATTTAAAAAGTTAAAATCTTTGACGATACTTGAACAAGAGGTTGTTTTTTAAAATGTTAAGAAGGATATTAAGTTTTACAGGATTAAGGGACGATAAGCTTGATCAGGCTCTCATAAGGTGGTCACTTAACTAAAACGCCGTATAACGATTTCTTAACTTTCAGTGTTTTGGTCCTTAGATATTAGTTTAAGTTTTGGAGTGGTATTTGAAATATTTCAAGGCTAGTGAGTTAGTAAAATCTTGGTTGAGGTAGGTAGCAATCGCAGGGAATAATGTACGAAGGGACAACAGAACTGTAGGATAATGGACGAAAATTGACAAAGCCAGTAAGGAAAGGCACATCCAAATCTTAACCGATTTTAATGAAATCTGGCACACATGTTAAGATCAGTAACAAAACAATCCGAACAAAATTTTGTGCAGATCGATTACAAATTGTGTTTATTACAGCCTTATAACTGTAAATCGGGCGATACATATATATGGGAGCCATATCCAAATCTGAACCGATTTTTAAGAAATTTAGAAAATATGTTAGGATCGGTAATGGAACAAACCGTGCCCAATTTTGTGCAGATCGGTTGGAAATTGTAGCTACTACGCCTATTTAAATGAAAATCGGGCGATACATATAAAGGGGAGCTATATCTAAATCTGAACCGATTTTTATGAAATCTCGCACACATGTTAATATTCGTAACAAAACAATTTCTGCCAAATTTTGTGCAGATCGGTTGAAAATTGTAGCTACTACGCCTTTTGAAGTGCAAATCGGGCGATACATATATATGGGAGCTATTTCTAAATCTGAACCGATTTTGATAAAAATTTTACAAGTATGTTGAGATCAGTAACAAAACATTCTGTGCCAAGTTTTGTGCAGATCGGTTGAAAATTTTAGCTACTAGGGCCATTTAAGTGCAAATCGGGCTATACATATATATGGGAGCTATATCTAAATCTGAACCGATTTTGATGAAATTTTACACGAAGGTTTAGATCGGTAACAAAACATTCTATGCCAAGTTTTGGGTAGATCGGTTGAAAATTTTGGATACTAGGGCCATTTAAGTGCAAATCGGGCGATACATATATATGGGAGCTATATTTAAATCTGAACCGATTTTAATGAAATTTTGCAAATATGTTAAAATTGATAACAAAAGAATCCATGCCAAATTTTGTGCAGATCGGTTGAAAATTGTAGCTACTACGCCTTTTGAAGTGCAAATCGGGCGATACATATATATGGGAGCTATATCCAAATCTGAACCGATTTCCGTAAAAATCACCTGTAATGTCTAGGGTCAAGAGATAATCCTTCCAAACAAATTTCAAGAGAATGGATTTACAAATGGGCTTTTTATTGCAATTTTACTAAAAATCGGACGATATATATATAAGGGAGCTATATCTAAATCTGAACCGATATCGAGCAAACTTCACACATATTGTGGTAGTCGTAGAATAAAGAGTTGTGCAAAATTTTGGCAAGATTGGTCAATAAATGCGCTTGCTGTGACTCTAGAAGTGGAAATCGGGCGATATTTATACATGAGAGCTATATATAAATCTGAACCGATTTCTATGAAATTCACCAGTAATATTAAGAATGTTAAGATATAACCTCCTGCCGAATTTCAAGAGAATTGCTTAACAAATGAGCACTTTATTGCATTATTACTGCAGATCGGACGAATCGGACGATATGGGAGCTATATCTAGATAAGGTTAAGTTTAAGTGGCAGTCTTCCATCAGACTCACTCATTGTGATCCCACAGGAACAGAAGAACGAAAATGTCTTCTAGTTCCGATCGTTGAACCATCCATGTATCTTTAAAAAAAACCCAATAACTTGCGAATGTTGATATTTGCTAAAGCAAAGAAATGAGAGCATAAAGTGGAACTCCTTCTTACTGCTAGTGCGACATACACACACACACACAGAGAGAAGCTGTTCTATAGTCCCTTCTTCCTCGAGGGCCCTACAGCTTCTGCAAAAGTCGTTGCTGGCAACCTTCAATCGGTCAGTGACCTGTCATGACAGACACAATGACTGAGACATCTATTCTAGCCAATGACAGCAAAGCCGTAAACCTCTTCAAATCTAGATTAGGCCACATAGTTTTGGAATTCTCACAGCTCCCTCTTTATGACCATCTTTGATTCGTTGTCCTTCGGGCCCGGTCCTCAAAACTTAGCTTATATGTCGCTAGAGGCATACCCACAGATTCCAGTATCCCAGGAATGCGTAGGGTAGTTGCGAGTCTCGCAAGCTCGTTCGCTTTACAATTTCCTGTGGCCCGTAGTTCCAATCGGTTCTATCAGGAATAGTAGTTCAGTACTTTTTATCAAACAACGGCCCAGGTAGGGTGTAATTCACTTTGCCTGGAACATTGGACATTGTCTCAAGGATAACACAGTGTTCGAAGCCGCCACATGACCAAAAAGAAAGCTCCCATAGCCTTACGGCAGTGGTCGCAGCAATTTGTCTAACCACAATGGACATTGGACTTTGTCTCAAGGATAACACAGTGTTCGAAGCCCCCGACATGACCAATGAGAAAGCTCCCATAGCCTTACGGCAGTGGTCGCAGCAATTTGTCTAACCACAATGTCTAGAGGCATGAGATGTAGCATTACATTCAGTGCATTAGATGGTGTCGTCCTCGGCGCGGCTGTGATGCACAAACAAGCCATCCTTTGGATCCGGTTAAGTATTGAGCAGTAAGTGGACTTTTAAAGAGCAGTCCACCATATCACAACACCATATAGCATTATAGGTCTGACAACTGCAGTATATACCCAATGCATGACACGCGGTCGAAAGCCCCAACTGTTGCCAATGGCTCTCTTGCAGGTGTGTAGGGCCTTTCATGCCCTTTTTATTCGAGGGAGAATTGAATTAAAGCTTCTAGGAACCAAACAAGGACGATCGAGAGACCGGTTTACATGGGAGCTATATCTGGTTATAGAGTAATTTTGGACAGCATTTGGCACAGTTGTTGGAAGTCGTAACAGAACACTGCATGCAAAATTTCAGCTAAAACGGACAAAAATTGCGGCTTGTAAGGCCTTTAGAAAGGAGACCACTGTAGCGCAGAGGTTAGCATGTCCGCCTATGACGCTGAACGCCTGGGTTCGAATCCTGGCGTGACCATCAGAAAAAAATGATCAGCGGTGGTTTTCCCCTTCTAATGCTGGCAACATTTGTGAGGTACTATGCCATGTAAAACTTCTCTCCAAAGAGGTGTCACACTGCGGCACGCCGTTCGGAATCGGCTACAAAAAAGAGGCCCCTTATCATTGAGCTTAAACTTGAATCGGACTGCACTCATTGATATGTGAGAAGTTTGCTCCTGTTCCATAGTGGAATGTTCATGGGCAAAATTGTTGTTTTTTTTTTAAGGTCTCAAGAAATCAAACTGGGAGACCGGTTTATTTGGCAGCTATATCAAGTTCTTGACCCATTTGGACCGTACTTGGCACAGTTGTTTAAAGTCAAAACAGAACACTATGCGCAAAATTTTTTTAGCAACTCGGATAAAAAATTCGGCTTGTAGGGGCTCAAGAAGTAAAATCGTGAGATCGGTTTATATGGGATCAATATCAGGTTATAGACCGAAGTAGATCGTATTGGGTTGCCTAAAAAGTAATTGCGGATTTTTTAAAAGAAAGTAAATGCATTTTTAATAAAACTTAGAAAGAACTTTAATCAAATATACTTTTTTTACACTTTTTTTCTAAAGCAAGCTAAAAGTAGCAGCTGATAACTGACAGAAGAAAGAATGCAATGACAGAGTCACAAGCTGTGAAAAAATTTGTCAACGCCGACTATATGAAAAATCCGCAATTACTTTTTGGCAACCCAATATTTGACCCAGTTGTTAAACGTCATAACAGAACACTTTGTTCAACATTTTAGCCAAATCGGACAAAAAATTGCGGCTTCCAGGAGCTGAAGAAGTCAAATCAGGAAATTGGTTCATATGGGAGCTATCGCTTCGTCTAAAGGATATATAATCATGGAAGTCACCTTAGCGAGAACATCAGAAAAAATGTTCATCGTTGATTATGCCCTCCTAATGGTGGCCACATTTGTGAGGTACCATGCCATGTAAGAACTCCTCCCCAAAGAAGTTTCGTACTGCGACAATCCGTTCGTACTCGGCTACAAAAAGAAGGTCCCTTGTCATTGAGCTTAAACTTGAATCGGATGGGGCTCATTGATGTAGGAGAAGTTGGGCTCTGTTCTTCAAAGGAATATTGATGAAAAAAAATTAATTATTGTAAATTTAGTTGCAAGCAAACGTACGAAGAAATTTTTGTACTCTCCACCATAGGATGGGGGTATACTAATTTCGTCATTCTCTTTGTAACTCCTCGAAATATTCGTCTACGACCCCATAAAGTATACATATTTTTGATCGTCATGATATTTTAAGTCGAACATGTCCGTCCGTCTATCCGACCGTCCGTCCGTCTGTTTGTCGAAAGCCTGCAAACTTTCGAAGGAGTCAAGCTAGCCGCTTAAAATTTTGCACAAATATTTCTAAGTAGTGTAGGTCGGTTGGAATTGTCATTGGGCTATATTGGTCCACCGATCTGGGATCTTGACCTCGTAGGCCTCTAGAGGCCGCAACTCTCATCCGATTTGGCTAAAATTTTGCATGAGGTGTTTTGCTATGATTTTCAACAACTGTACTAAAGATAGTTCAAATGGGTTTATAACCTGATATAGCTTCCATATACCCCGATGTGAGATCTTGACTTCTTAGGCCTCTAGAGGGTGCAATTCTCTATGATTTGTTTGAAATTTTGCATGAAGTATTTTGTTATAAGTTTCCAACAACTGTATTTAGAATGGTTCAAATCGGTACATAACCTGATATAGCTGTCATATAAGCCGATCTGAGATTTTGACTTCTTAGGCCTCTAGAGGGCGCAATTCTCTATGATTTGGTTGAAATGTTGCACGAAGGGTTTCGTCATAAATTTCCAATAACTGTGGTAGTTATGGTTTAAATCGGTCCATAACCTGATATAACTGCCATATAAACCGATTTGAGATCTTGAATTTTTAGGCCTCTAGAGGGCGCAGTTCTCTCCGGTTTGGTTGAAATTTTGCATGAAGTGTTTTGTTATAAGTTTCCAATAACTGTGCAAGTTATGGTTTAAATCGGTCCATAACCTGATAAAGCTGTCATATAAACCTTTATTGGGTCTTGACTTCTTTAGCCACTAGGGGGCGTAATTATTGTCCGATTTGGCTGAAGGTTAGCATGAGGTGTTTTGTTATGATTTCCAACAAATGTGGTAAGTTTGGTTTAAATCGGTCCATAACCTGATATAGCTGTCGTATAAACCGATCTGGGATCTTGACTTCTTGAGCCACTAGAGGGCGCAATTCTTATCCGATTTGGTTGAAGTTTTGCATCAGGCGTTTTGTTATGAGTTTCCAACCTCTGTGCTAGGTATGGTTCAAATAGGTCTATAACCTGATAAAGCTGCCGTATAAACCGATCTGGGGTCTTGACTTCTTCAGCCTCTAGAGGGCGCAATTTTTATCCGATTTGGCTAAAATTATGCGTGAATTGTTTTGATGTGACTTCCAACAACTATTTCAAATATGGTTCAAATCCGTCTATAACCTGATATAGCTGCCATATAAACCGATCTGGGATCTTGACTTCTTCAGCCTCTAGAGGGCGCAATTGTTATCCAATTTGACTAAAATTTTGTAGGAAGAACTTTGTTATGACTTCGAACAACTCTGTCAAGTATGGTCCAAATCCTTTCATAAGGTAATATACCTCCCATACAAAATGATTCCCCCAAATATACTTCTTGAGCCTATAGAGGGCGCAATTGTTATTTACTGAAATTTTTTACAAAGACTTCTCCTATGATTTTCAGCATGCGTATGAAATGGTTTATAATCTGATATTGCTTTCATATAAACCCATCTCCCGGTTTTACTTCTTGAGCTCCTATAGGGCGCAATTTTTATACCATTTGGCTGACATTTAGCATGGTCTCCAGCATCTAAACAAAGTATGGTCCGAAACGGTTTATAACCTGATATGACTCCAATAGTATGACAATTTTTATCCATTATCCTTTGTTTGCCTATAAAGAGATACGGGGCAAAGAACCATGACAAATGAGATCCACGGTGGAGAGTATTTAGATTCGTCCAGCCGAATTTAGCACTCTTTTACTTCTTTTTCTTTGTGGTGGTGATTAATGTAAACCCAATTAAAAGTCAATTTAATTTTCCAGCTAATAACCCAATCAATGGAGCATTTCTTTATTGCATATCATTTCTGCTAATTGCATTCGATATCTGAAGCAAATTGTAATGATTCAGCATATCACTATTCTTAGATATTTTTTTTTATACCAAAAATATTTTCCCATGACTTTCACTTTTGTTTCTTCATCTGCTATGGATATTATCAGAAATTTTATTTGAGATGGTGTTATTAAGCAAATGTGTTTCTTTTTTCCTGTGTGAATTCACATTTTTGTGATATTTTGTGTTAACTTAAAGTAGCAAACATTTAAAAATGCCAAGAGATTTCTTAGGACGAAATGCGAAATACGGGAAATTGCAAAATCATTCAACCACAACAGGATCTACTTGCTAACGTATTGTAATACAAAGCCAAGACATATCTACAAACACACAAATAAACACCGAATTTTCCTAAAGGCCAAAGGCTTATAGCCAGAAGGATACATGGGTAGGGCCTTTTCAAAAAGAGGCCTTTTTTGCTAGCCAATTAACCTAACTCTACATATGTAAACTTCTCCCCATTGAGATGTCGCACTGCGGCAGTCCATTCAGACTCTGCGTTGAAAAGGAGGTTCCCTATCATTGAGCTGAAGTTTTAATCGGGCAGTTCTCATAGATATTTGAGAAATGTCCCCCTATGGCTTAATGGAATGTTTATGGGGAAATTTGCATTTGCATTGCTTATGCAAAGTCCTATAGCCAGAGTGATGAATCGCTTAGGCCTTTCTAGACAGGCTTTCATTGTGAAGTGCCTATCTAGCAATGTTACAATAGTCACTGAATCCCAGCGGCCGCGCAGCTCTTAGTGAGACAACCTTTTAAATGCTAACTTTGCCCATGAACATTCCACTGGGAAACCGGACCAAACTACTCACATATCAATGAGTGCAGTCCGATTAAAGTTAAAACTCAATGAAAAGTGGCCTCCTTTTTATAGCCGAACCGGAACGACGTGCCGAAGTGCGACACCTCTGTGGAGAAAAAAAAATTTTTCTGATGTTCTCGCCAGGATTCGAACTCAGGCGTTCAGCGTCATAGACGGACATGCTAACCTCTGCGCTACGGTGGCCTTCGCAACCTTATAAGGCTAGAGAAAACTCCCATTTAATAAGACGTTCAGAAGTCATCACTGTAGCTCCAAATGTTTGGGAAATCTTGACATAACTTTCATATATGTGAAGAAGTTTATGCTCCCCAACCTTGTCATAGGTGACCCCATACAAAAAATTAAGGCTTTCAAGATAATATTAAAAGTCCCATGCTTGCGCCTTTTTTATAAGGCCTTGTCTTGCCACACCTACCAATTTCCCCCCCTTTGCCTTTTACTCCCAGTACATGGCTTTGTGCCATATATTACTTACTCCCCTCACTCCCTCTCTCTCTCACTCCCTGCCCCCTTTGCCCCTCATCCCCGAGTGGGTGTTTGTTCATTCTTATTTGAAATCTTATGGATTATTGTTAACAATTCCTATTTCATTTCCAGCTGCTTTCATTTCGAGTGTTTTTTTCCATTCTACTTTCTCTCACTGATTTTATGGCGTTTCAATAGCATTTTTGGTATTTTCATATCCATTCTGACCCCTTAAGCCATTCCTCCATATTTTGGGCATTATTGATATTTTCCACCCAATTTTTTTTTTTTTTTTGGTTTGTTGTTGCCATCATGTATCCCACTTGCAATAGTGTCTTCCCCTAGGTGAGTGTTAATCCTAGAGTGAGTGGGTAAGCCTTTGGCAAGAATATTTTCGACACCCACCAAACCTAAGGCAACAGAGGCAGTGCAAATTCAAAAGCATCGATAGCATCAGCAGCTGAAATACACACCAATGAACAAATCTATGAATGCATTAAAACTCCAAAAACCAATCGTGTTTACGTAGCATTCTCACCAATGGCTAAAGGAGTAGTGAGCAGGGTTGCCAAGGAGAAAAAAATTTTAATTAGTAAAAAAAAAAATTCTAAGCATGATTTAAAATTTAAGACAAAAATCGGTTAATCTTGGCGAAAACACAGTGGTACAAAATGCAAAAATTATATCACTCGCTTATAAACCTAGTTCCCGATTAAACATATTTAGCCTCTAGAGGGCGCAATACGAATAAGAATTGACTGAAAGAGCACTTAGCACTTGCACCAGTGCTTGATGGAGTAGCGAACAGAACTGCCACTGATAATATGTTTATTAATTATCAAAAAAGCATTTCCTATATCATTGCCCAGATTTCGCAGCTAACAGACACCAGCACTTAGGTGGGACACAATACCAGATTGGAACTGGAATTGCAGTGCTACAAAATGTTCTCTTAAATCGATCTCTCAATTAGATTGTTAAGCCTCTAGAGGGCGCAACTTAAATGTGAAACCAATCAAATTTCCTTAGCACGCTTACCAGTTGCAAACAGAGTTGCCATTGGGAAAATTTTCTTTAAGTATCAGAAAAATTATAAAAATTTTTGATTTTGTGTTTTTTGTTGTCACTTTATGGAAGTCAGAACAAAACCCCTCTTCCAAAATTTAAGTCAAATCGGAAAAGAATTGCGCCCTCTAGAGGCTAAAGTAACCAAGATCCGAGATCGGTTTATATGACAGCTATATCAGGATATGAACCGATTTAAACCATTCTTGGCACAGCTATTTAAAGTAAAACAAAACTCCTCATGCAAAATTTCATTCAAATGGAATAGGAATTGCGCCCTCTAGAGGCTCAAGGAATCATGATCCGAGTTCGGTTTATGTGGCAGCTAAATCATGTTAATATCAGCCAAAACGGATAAAAATTGCGCCCTCTAGAGGCTCAAGTAGCCAAGATCCGAGTTTTTTTATATGACAGCTATACAAGATTTTAAACCGGTTTGAACCATTCTTGGCACAGCTTTTAGAAGTCAAAACAAAACAACTCGTGAAAAATTTCATCCAAATTGGATGAGAATTGCGCCCTCAAGAGGCTCAAGAAATCAAGATCCAAAATAGGTTTATATGACAGATATACCAGGATATGAACCGATTTAGACCATTCATGGCACAGTTAATGGAAGTCAAAGAATGGAATCATTTGCAAAATTTCAACCAAACCGAATGAGTTTTGCTCCCTCTTGAGGCTCAAGAAGTCAAAATCCTAGATCGGTCCAGATCGCAGCCGATTTTGACCATTGTTGGCACAGTTATTGGAAGTCGAATTAAAACAAAACAATTCATGCAAAATTTCAGCCAAATCAGATAAGAATTGCGGCCTCTAGAGGTTTAAGAAGTCAAGACCCGAGATCGGCTCCCATAACAGATTATGAACCGATTTCGACCATTCTTGGTATAGGAAACAAACCACGTCATGTTAATTTTAAACCAAATAGGATAAGAATTGCGCCCTCTAGAGGCTCAAGAAGTCAAGACTAGAGCTCGGTTTATATGACAGCTATATAAGGTTATAAACCGATTTTAACTATTTTAGGCACAGCTAGTGGAAGTCATAACAAAACTTACTAAATTCTCTAATATCAATGAGTGCAGTCTAGTTAAAGTTTAAGCTCAATGATAAGAGGCCTCCTTTTTTATGCCGAATCCGAACCGCGTGCCGCAAAGCTACACCACTTGTTAGAGAAATTTTAACTTAGAAGAATACCTTACAAATGTAGCTAGTATCAGTAAGGGTATATCCACCGCTGAAAATTTGTTTGACGTTCACTACACAGTTTGAACCCAGGCATTCGGCGTTGTAAGCGGACATGCTAACCTCTGCGCCACGGTGGTCTCCAGTCAAAACAATCCATTTCGTGCAAATTTCCTCTAGAGGCTGAAGAAGTCAAGATCCTAGATCGGTTTATATGGTATCTATATCAGGTTATGTACCGATTCATATTTAGCACAGTTGTTGGAAGTCATAACAAAACACCCAACTCACGATTTCAGCCAAATCGGATAAGAAATACGCCCTCTAGCGGCTCAAGAAGTCAAGATCCAAGATCGGTTTATATGGCAACTATACCAGGTTTTAGACCGATTTCGAACATATTTCGCACAGTTGTTGGAAGTGATACCAAATCGTTCGATAATTGCGCCCTCTAGAGGTCAAGAAATCAAAACCCAAGATCGGTTTATATGGCAGACAATTCTTAGCGCAGTTATTGGAAGTCGAAGAAAAACTTCCTATGCCAGTAATCGGCTTGTTGTTCACTGTAAATACTAAAAAAGTTTCCCCGAAAAAGAAAATCTAAGTTAGGAATTTCGTGCTACTAACAAAGCCCTTAATTGTTTTCCATGCCACACTTATGTGTGTGGTTCATGCCACGAGAGAGCCGGGCAATGACATAGGAAATGCTCCAACGGCTCATCGTTCTCCCCACATGTTCTACACATGCCATACTGGATGCACCGATTTTGCATAAATGAGCTCGAAGTCCTTTGAGTTCAGTTATGATACCGAGAGCTATAGTGACAACCTTCTTACCTCCATTAAGTAACAGTCTCGCCTTCTCATGATCCAGATCTCCCCATAGGATTTTCGCTGTCCAACCGTTTCGGTGTTCAAGAGTGTTACATGCATGTTCATCGACCACGCCCATAACTAGGACAGCGTCGACCCAAAAGGCTTCTGGTTTATTAAGCTTATTGACGGAGCGGGCCCGATTTAGCCACTAAGGTAATAGTGTCATTTAAAGGCCCCTTGACTTTTAATAGAGAGAACGGTATATAAAGCAGCTATATCCCAATTAAGACCGATCTGGATCATATTTGGCGCTGATGTCGATGGACTTTACACAGCTCACTTTGTCGGATTTTAGCCAATTTGGAGCCTTTTATGGCCCCAAAACCTTGAATCAAGGGACCGGTATATATGGCAGCAATATGCAAATGAACTTCAAAGTAGACCATACTTGTCAAGAATAGCGAAGGGCCTAACACAACTCGCTGTAGCAAATTTCAGCGAAATCGGGTTTTAAATGAGTCTTTTATGGACAGATTGGTCAATATAGCAGGGACGTCGCCAGGAGGGAGTGCTATAGGGACAGAGCCTCCCCACCAAAACAAATCTCTATTATTCGAATGTCATGCAAGTCAAGCTCTTGCAAATTGGCCAAACAAATAAAATTGGATATCATCTCACGGTAGCGTTTACTATTCACGATGCACATTACGACTCGCATCATCTTTGAAGAAGTACGGTCCAATGATGCCACCAGCCCATAAACCGCACTAAACTGTGACTCTTTCGGATGCATTGGTAGCTCTTGCAATGCTTCGGGCTGATCTTCACTCCAAAATCAATAATTCTGCTTATTTACGTATAAATTTAGCCAAAAATGAGTTTCGTCGTTAAAATGGAAGAAGACCGCGATGAACTTTCTTAACAGAGTTCGCATTTTGATAAAAATTAATAAATAATTTGCAAGCGTTGCAAGACTATTCGTGGTTAAATTATAGACCAAACTGAAGATGTTTGACAGTGAAACAAAACACGAAACGTGGGTGAGCTGTTTGAATCAGTGTTGCCTAAAATATAATACCTTAGAGATCACCCTTTATTTCTGTTGGCGGTCATAGGAAACGTCATCTTGTAAGATTTCAGCCAAATCAGAGAAGAGTTGCGATCCCTAGAAGCTTAAAATGTGATGACGATCAAGATTGCAAAATTGCCCATGACCGATTCAAGTTTTAAGCTCAATGATAAGGGACCTCCTTTTAAATAGCCTAGTCCGAACGGCGTGCCTTAGTGGAACACCTTTTTGGGGAAAAGGTTTTACATGGAGGCCACCGTAGCGCAGAGGTTAGCATGTCCGCCTATGACGCTGAACGCCTGGGTTCGAATCCTGGCGAGACCACCAGAAAAAAACAAAAAAAAAATTCTGCGGTGGTTTTTCCTTCCTAATTCTGGCAACATTTATGAAATAGTATGCCATGTAAAACTTCTCTCCAAAGAGGTGTCGCACTGCGGCACCCCATTCGGAATCGGCTATAAAAAGGAGGCCCCTTATCATTGAGTTTAAATTTGAATCGGATTACACTCTCTGATGTGTGAGAAGTTTGGCCCCTGTTCCTTAGTGGAATGCTCATGGGCGGAATTTTGCATTTACCTAATTAGAACACGCTCGGCAAAAGGGGCCTAACACAACTCGCTGTAGCAAATTTCAGCGAAATCGGGTTTATGGACCCAACACCTTTGACAGGAAGATTGTTCAATATGGCAGGGACGTCGCCAGGAGGGGGGGGGGGTCTATAGGGACAGAGCCCCACATCTCACCAAAAAATCCCTCTTTTATGCTTGTTAACCCGTATACATGTTTATGATTTCTTTGTAGTGCTTAAATGCCCCCCCCCCCCCATCTTCTAAATAAAGTCCAAGCTACGTCTCTGATATTAGCTACATTCAAATATGATCAGCCCTAGACCATGCTCAGCATAGATATATTGTAATCCATCGCATCCAACTGCACCAAATTTCTGCGAAGTCGTTAAATATGCGCGGCTTTTATGGGCCTAAGAACTAAAATCTCGTGATCGGTATATATGGCTGCTACGTTCCATTTCAAAATACAGTGCAATATGAACCATGGTCGGAGAATAGCCAAAAGCCTAACGCATTTCACTGTGAAACGCATTTTCAGCGAAATTGGGTAAATAAATGTTCTTTTTAAGAGTCCAAGCCTTAAATTGGTAGATCGGTTTATATGAAGGCTATATCATGTTATATCTGCCTGCCTATGGTCTAAAAAAAATCTAGGCAATGTTTCAGACGGCGTTCGGGTGGGCCGCATCTTATATAACCCCCACAATGGATCGCATTTGTCAAGTACTTATTGGTTTCTCTTAATAGCAGGGAACTAAAAAAGGATAATGGGAGGTCTTAAATAGAAATTCCCATGGGTTTTTTATACACTTGGAATTGCGTCCTCTAGAGGCTGAAAACGTATATTCAGGAGATTGATTTAAAAGGGAGCTACATCAGGTTTTAAACCGATTGGAACTATACTTTGTCAAGAACATTTCGGTTTCACTTTATAGGAAGGAACTAAAAAAGGATAATGGAAGGTCTTAACTAGAAATTCCCATGAATTTTTTATATACTTGGAATAACGCCCTCTATAGGCTGAAAACGTATATACGGGAGATTGGTTTAAAAGGCAGCTATATCAGGTTTTAAACCGATTGGAAATATATTTTGTCAAGAACATTTCGGTTTCTCTTTATAGGAAAGAACTAAAAAAGGATAATGGAAGGTCTTAACTAGAAATTCCCGTGGATTTTTTATATACTTGTAATTGCGCCCTCTATAGGCTGAAAACGTATATTCGAGAGATTGGTTTAAAAGGGAGCTACATTAGGTTTTAAAACGATTGGAACTATACTTTGTCAAGAACATTTCGGTTTTTCTTTATAGGAAGGAACTAAAAAAGGATAATGGAAGGTCTTAACTAGAAATTCCCATGGATTTTCTTTACACTTGGAATTACGCCCTCTATAGGCTGAAAACGTATATTCGGGAGATTGGTTTAAAAGGCAGCTACATCAGGTTTTAGACCGATTGGAACCATATTTTGTTAAGAAAATTTCGGTTTCTCTTTATAGGAAGGTACTAAAAAATAATAATGGGAGGTCTTAACTAGAAATTCCCATGAATTTTTTATATACTTGGAATTGCGCCCTCTATAGGCTGAAAACGCACATTCTGGGGATTGATTTAAAAGGCAGCTACATCAGGTTTTAAACAGATTGTAACTATACTTGGTTCATCTTTTGGAGGTCATGGGAAAATTCATCGTGCTAAATGTGAACCAAATAGGATAAGAATTACACCCTCTATAGGCTGAAGAAGTGAATTCGGTATGACAAAATTTAAAAATCAACAACGACAACCCTGTTGATGCAGCCCTAACTAGAGCAGTATCATCCAGGGTATCATGTTTCGATTGTGAAAATTACCGGAAAAATGCCGAATATTGAGGATAGTTACTTTGGCGCACAATCAGCCACCAAGCACACACACACACACATATACATGCCATGCTAACTCTCATTTGGTGGTTAAACTGTGAAACGGAAACTTCGTTGCTACTTAGCCACTGCACACAGGAGACTAAGCGGAAGCAATCACATACACTTACGCTTAGACGTACATTCACTCGCGCGCACACACACACACACACACACACACACACACACACACAGCCAATAATAGATTGCACAAGGAAATGGGGGAATTCTAATGGTCTTTAATAGTTCCTGGGCAGACAATATGGCCATGAAATGAAATTGAAATGGAAATCTTATTCAAATTTGAATATTAAGAAAAACCAATTGGTTTGAGCATGAAATGGATGATTTTGAATTTCTAGGTAATTGGTGGCATTTTAATAGGTTTCGAATATTTGGTGTGTGAGAGAGAGAGAGAGAGGTATTGGATGTTTTTCCAATTAATTCAATGTTAATTTTTTTCTTATTTTGAACAGTAAAACATTTTTGCGAGTTAAACTAGTAGAATGGGCCCTCTAGCGATGGAGTTTGTAACTATTTTGTATTAATTGAGATTCCATTGCAGGATATTTTGTATTAAGTGATTCCCTTTGATTATGTTTTGCAAAATTTAAGAATAAATGCAATACCAGTCATTCAGAAACACTTAAAACGCTTTAAACTCAACTTCTAGGTGGGCCACCTTATAAAAAAATGGCCTTATATGGGTTGCCCAAAAAGTAATTGCGGATTTTTCATATAGTCGGCGTTGACAAATTTTTTCAACGGCTTGTGACTCTGTAATTGCATTCTTTGTTCTGTCAGCTATCAGCTGTTACTTTTAGTTTGCTTTAGAAAAAAAGTGTAAAAAAGTATATTTGATTAAAGTTCATTCTAAGCTTTATTAAAAATGCATTTACTTTCTTTTAAAAAATCCGCAATTACTTTTTGGGCAACCATGACAGTCTCTACAAATTGCAAATTTTGCCCATGAACATTCCATTAAGGAACAGTGGCAAACTTCTCACATATCAATGAGTGCAGTCCGATTCAAGTTTAAGCTCAATGATAAGGGGCCTCCTTTTTATAGCCGAGTCCGAACGGCGTGCCACAGTGCGACATCTCTTTGGAGAGAAGTTTTGCAAGGCATAGTACCTTACAAATGTCGCCAGCATTGGGAGGGGTAAACCACCGGTGAAAATTTTTTCTGATGGTCTCGTCAGGATTCGAACCCAGGCGTTCAGCGTCATAGCCGGACATGCTAACCTCTGCGCCACGGTGGCCTCCTGGCAGTCTCAACAGTTTGGCTATATATTTTTATACCCACCACCGACGGAAAGGGGTATATTCATTTTGTCATTCCGTTTGCAACACATCGAAATATCCATTTCCGACCCTATAAAGTATATATATTCTTGATCAGCGTAAAAATCTAAGACGATCTAGCCATGTCCGTCCGTCTGTCCGTCTGTCTGTTGAAATCACGCTACAGTCTTTAAAAATAGAGATATTGAGCTGAAATTTTGCACAGATTCTTTTTTTGTCTAAAAGCAGGTTAAGTTCGAAGATGGGCTATATCGGACTATATCTTGATATAGCCACCATATAGACCGATCCGCCGATTTAGGGTCTTAAGCCCATAAAAGCCACATTTATTATCCGATTTTGTTGAAATTTGGGACAGTGAGTTGTGTTAGGCCCTTCGACATCCTTTGTCAATTTGGCTCAGATCGGTCCAGATTTGGATATAGCTGCCATATAGACCGATCCTCCGATTTAGGGTCTAAGGCCCATAAAAGCCACATTTATGGTCCGATTTCGCTGAAATTTGGGACAGTGAGTTGTCTTAGGCCCTTTGACATGTTTCTTTAATTTGGTTCAGATCGGTTCAGATTTGGATATAGCTGCCATATAGACCGATCCTTCGGTTTAGGGTCTTAGGCCCACAAAAGCCACATTTATTATCCGATTTTGGTGAAATTCGGGGCAGTGAGGCCCATCGACATCCTTCGTTAATTTGGCTCAGATCGGTCCAGATTTGGATATAGCTGCCATATAGATCGATCCTCCGATTTATGGTGTAAGGCCCATAATAGCCACATTCATTATCCGATTTTGCTGAAATTTGGGACAGTGAGATGTGTTAGGCCCTTTGACATATTTCTTCAATTTGGTCCAGATTGGTTCAAATTTGGATATAGCTGCCATATAGACCGATCTCTGGATTTAAGGTATAGGGCCCATAAAAGAGGCATTTATTGTCCGATTTCGCCGAAATTTGGGACAGTGCTTAGTGTTAGGCTCCTCGACATGTTTATGCTACTCGGCCCAAATCGGTCCAGATTTGGATATAGCTGCCATGTAGACCGATATCTCGATTTAAAGTCTTGGCCCCATAAAAGGCGCATTTATAATCCGATTTCACTGAAATTTGACACAGTGACTTATGTTCGGCTTTTTGACATCCGTGTCGTATATAGTTAAGATAGGTATGAGGTATATGAGTATAAGGTATGAAATTTTCACCGAATTTTGATGAAAGGTGGTTTACATATATACCCGAGGTGGTGGGTATCCAAAGTTCGGCCCGGCCGAACTTAACGCCTTTTTATTTGTTGATAATCTGATACGACAACCTTTTCTTAGTCATAGTATTTGATTGTATACTCGAAATATGAATAACAGAGTATCTTTTCATTCCAATTAAATCATAAAGCGATCCCTTTAAAACCACAATCCTCTTCCTCATTAAACCCACAAATTTTATGACTCGTTTATTGTGTTTGCATAGAGCAGGGGGGTTGCGTAGGGAAACATCTCCTCATATTACAATGTTTTCCTAGAGCTGACATAACTCATTTGACCTTCATTATCTTGTTGACAGATTTTGTGTTGGTGTTTTTGTGTGTGTGTGTGTGTGTGTGTGTGTGGGTTTTTTTCTGCAAGGGTCCAATTAAATTGTTTTCCCCCATGGCCAATTGTTTGCTGTGGTTCGTGTTGTCATAAATCAATGACAAACAGAAAAAAAAGGCGAACCACTAAAAATCTGATGAAATTACCTGTCAGGATATTTGCTGCTGATGCTGATGCTGCCATTTCAACAACAATTCTTATGAAAATTGTTGTTGCCATGTAATTCCATTCAAATCCATCCACAATCCACATCAGTTGTCGTCTAACATTTTGGCTGGCCATCATCGTGCTGTGGTCAATTGAAATTCATAGCAAAACAGTGGATTGATTTGCATGTCAGGCTCTTCATTGTGTGGCAGTTAGTAAACCCCAAAATGCAATTCATTGCCTCCAAAAAGCCTAAACATAGAAATTGAGTTACATTGCATTTTTAGGGGCCCTTTAGGGGTATAGCAGGACAGACAATGATGCTGGTCGGTCGTTTAAAATACTTGTGTAAATTGATTCACTCATAAATGCATTCCCCAGCTATATGTTGGGTGGCGGTGGGCCATTTGGACCATAGTACAGCTGGCATAGTAGACGTGACTATGCCAAGCTCTAGAGGATTTTCATAAATTTTTAGGAAATTTTGATTTTGTAGGGGTACGCTGCACACCTCTTCTCCCTGTGGACAATGCCATGAATTGGCTAAGCTGTTTGGTTGAATAAGAAAAATTTTTCATGTTACTGATAGTAAGCGCAAAAATGAGCTATGATGGGGTAGACATGAAATGATGATTGAAGAAAAATTTTCAAAAATTTGTTATGGAAATATTTAGAGGGGTATTTAATAATCTCGCATTACTGATGGCTATGCCGGTCTATGTATACTCGCTAAACGAATTTTCAGTTGTGGTTTATATGGACCGATGTATCAATTTATGGACCGATTTGGATTTAGTCTACTATGGGTTGCCCAAAAAGTAATTGCGGATTTTTTCAAAAGAAAGTAAATGCATTTTTAATAAAACTTAGAATGAACTTTAATCAAATATGCTTTTTTACACTTTTTTTCTAAAGCAAGCTAAAAGTAACAGCTGATAACTGACAGAAGAAAGAATGCAATTACAGAGTCACAGGCTGTGAAAAAATTTGTCAACGCCTACTATATGAAAAATCCGCAATTACTTTTTGGGCAACCCAATAGTTGTTCATGGTCTGTCCGTCCGTCTAATGTACTCACTCAACAGCCTTCAAAAATTTAGATATTGAGCTGAAATTTTGGCGCAAATACGCCTTTTTGCTGCACGCACCTTAAGTTCTTGAATGGGCCAAATCGAACCATATTTGGATATAGCTACCATATAGACCGATCTCCCGATAAAGGGGCTAAGGCCCATAAACGCTGCATTTATTACCCGTTTTCGCTGAAATTTGGAATAGTGAGTTGTTTAAAGCCTCCTGAAATTCGACCTAAATATGATTTAGATCGGGCTTTATTTAGATATAGCTACCATATAGACCGATCTGCCGGTTAGGGCTATAAGGCCCATAAATGCCCGATTTCGTTGAAATTTTCAACAGTGAGTTGTTCTAAGCCTCCTAATATCAGACCCAAATATGGTTCAGATCAGACCATATGTGGTCTGAAGCCCTTAAAAGCTTTATTTATTACCCGATTTCGCTGAAATTTGTAGCAGTGAGTTGTTTTAAGCCTCCCGACATCCGACCCAAATATGAATCAGATCAGACTATATAGATATAGCTGTCATATAGACTGATCTTTCAATTTAGGGTCTTAATCCTATAACCTGTATAAAATATGATCGAGACCAGCTCCTATTTAAATACAACTATGGATATAGTAGTGGAGTTATAATAAAATAGGATGATTATTCTATCCTTGGTGGTGGGTATGCAAAGTTCGGTACGGCCGACTTTAACACGTTTTTACTTGCTAATGTTATACTCGTAATCTACTCTCGAATACTTTGCAGTTGGATCCCTTATTGGCATGATCGCCCAATATGCCTTGGGCCGGTTTTGGGCTCAGACTGCCCCCTTAGTACTTGGATCCAATTTTTAATATCATATTCCTACTCTACTCCCGAATAGCGTTTTGTTCTTGGGTGGTACTCTTGGTGCGGTTTCGGGCTCGGAGCGGCCAACTGGATATTTGAACAGAATTTTCAATATCGCATTCGTACTCTACACCCCAATACCTCTTATCTCAGTCCCATATCGCCATGATCGGTCCACCTTTTCTTTGGGTGATACTTTTGAGTTGGTTTCGGGCTCAAGGAGACAACCTGTATACTTGAACCCAATTTTTAATATCGTATTCATAGTCTACTATCCAAATACCTTTTATTTGAGTCCCATATTGTTGCGATCGGTCCACATTTATTTTTCGGTTGTACTTTTGGGGTCAGGGGGAGGGTCTGCCCCCTTCTAAAAATTTTGTAGCCTACCATTTGGGGTTTTAGGCTCATAAAAGCCACATATATTATCCGATTTAGCTGAAATTTGGGTCAGTGAGTTATGCAAGGCCCTTCGACATCCTTCTTCAATTTGGCCCAGATCGGTTCTGATTTGGATATAGCTGCCACATAGACCGATCTCTCGATAAAAGGCGCATTTATTGTGCGATTTCGCCGAAACTTGGAACAGTGAGTTGTGTTAGGCTCTTCGACATTTTTCTGCAACTTAGCCAAGATGTTTTGTTTGCACGAGATGTTTTGTTATGGCTTCCATAACAAAACTGTGCTAAGTATGGCGCAAATCGGTGTATGACCTGATATAGCTGCCATATAAGCCGATCTGGGATCTTGACTTCTTGAGTCTCTAGAGGGCGCAATTCTCGTTCGATTTGAATGAAATGTTGCACGTGGTGTTTTGGTATCACTTCCAACAACTGCGCTAAGTACGGTTCAAATCAGTTCATGTTTTGATATAGCTGCTATATCAACCGATCTTGGGTCTTGACTTTTTGAGCCTCTAGAGTGCGCAATTCTCGTTCGATTTGACTAAAATTTTTCACGTGATATTTTGGAATCACTTCCAACAACTGCGCTAAGTATGATTCAAATCGGTCCATGTTATGATATAGCTGCCACATAAACCGATTTTGGGTCTTGACTTCTTGAGCCTCTAGAGGGCGCAATTATTATCCGATTTAGCTGAAATTTTGCACGAGGTGTTTTGTTATGACTTCCAACAACTGTGTAAAGTATGGTTCAAATCGGTTGATAATCTGGTATAACTACGATATAAACCGATCTTGGGTCTTGACTTCTTGAGCCTCTAGAGGGCGCAATTCCTATCCAATTTGACTGAAATTTTGCACGAAGTGTTTTGTTATGACTTCCAATGACTGAGCTAAGTATGGCGCAAATCGGTCCATGTTTTGATATAGCTGCCATATAAACCGATCTTGGGTCTTGGCTTCTTGAGCCCCTAGAGGGCGCAATTCTCTTCCGATTTGATTGAAATGTTGCACGTGGTGTTTTGGTGTCACTTCCAACAACTGCGCCGAGTACGGTTTAAATCTGTCCATGTTTTGATATAGCTGCTATATCAACCGATCTTGGGTCTTGACTTTTTGAGCCTCTAGAGTGCGCAATTCTCGTTCGATTTGACTAAAATTTTTCACGTGATATTTTGGAATCACTTCCAACAACTGCGCTAAGTATGATTCAAATCGGTCCATGTTATGATATAGCTGCCACATAAACCGATTTTGGGTCTTGACTTCTTGAGCCTCTAGAGGGTGCAATTCTTATCCGATTGTAATGAAATTTTGCACGAAGTGTTTTGTTATGATATCCAATAACTGTGCTAAGTATGGTTCAAATCGGTCCATAACCTGATATAGCTGCCATATAAACCGGTCTTGGGTCTTGACTTCTTGAGCCTCTAGAGGGCGCAATTCTCACCCGATTTGGAAGAAATTTTGTACAACGTCTTCTCTCATGACCTTCAACATACGTGTCTAATATGGTCTGAATCGATCAATAGCTTGATACAGCTCCCATATAAAACGATCTCCAGATTTTGCTTCTTGAGCCCCTACAAGGCGCAATTCTTATCCGAATGAACTGAAATGTTGCACAATGACTTCTACAACGTTCAGCATTCATTTTTGGTCCGAATTGGACTTCATGTAGCTCCAAAAGCGCAACAGCTCTTATTCAATATTCTTTGTTTGCCTAAGAAGAGATACTGCACATAGAACTCAACAAATGGGATCCATGGTGGAGGGTATATAAGATTCGTCCTGACCAAACTTAGCATGTTCGTACTTCCTTTTTAGTATTTTAGAGCATTATCCATCGAAATCGAACCACAAATGCAGATTTGACATCCCGAACGATTTTTCGAAATGCCGAGGTGAACAACTTTAGCGGTCGGCCTTAAGACGCCCGGACCGACTAGGGCCTTGAATTTTTGCACATGATCTCGAAAGCACCTCAGTTTTAATCATTTAAAATTTCAAAGAATTATCTCTAGGCCATCGTGGCGCAGAGCTAAGCATGTCCGCCTATGAAGCCGAACGTCTGGGATGCAAAACCCGGCTTGAACACCAGAATCCTTTTTTTTTTGGCAGCTTTGGTTATCCCCTTACCAATGCTGGCTACATTTGTGAGATATCCTGCCATATTTAATCTTCTCTGCCATGTAGAGTCGCTATGCGGCACGCCATTTTGAAGCGGCATAAAAAAAGAGGCTCATGATTATTGAGCTTAGATTTTAATTGGACTGCACTCTTCGATATGAGAGCAGTATCATCAGGACTCGAACCCAAGCGTCAAGTCTTAACTTCCATTAAAAACCTTATTTTCTCTACAGTTCTTTTGTCCAATATTTCCTTAACGGCTTCAATGCCTAACTCAGTTAACGCTTTGTCTTTTATTTGCAATTTTCTCCTCATTATAAAGAAAACCAAAAAAATTCGCTAATGAGGAATTTGCTTAAAGTGCCTGAAAACATAAAAATTAAGACAAAACAACAAACTTTTATTGAAATTCTTTACCAAGGATGTGGGAGATTCAAAGCTTTCCTTTTTTTTTGGCAGTAGATTAACAATTTTTTTCCTTCATCAGCAAAAAAATACAGAATAAAAAGGATAAGTAAGAGGTCCTTGGGCTAGGTCCTCGTTTACAAAAGCCGTATATAAATGAATTAAGGAAAATTCAGCGGCAGGACATATATAACTGAAATTATATTCTAACTGACCTCATTGATTATTTGAAATTTATGTTAAAAAATTGGTATCCTGGAGACAGGCGCTCACTGCCGCTCTCTGCCTCTCTCTGTCTCTCTCTCTCTCACCCTGTCTAATACTATTTCTCAGGATATATTTTATTGCGTTGAATTTTGAAATTATGCCAACTTTTCTTCATTTTACTTTACCGCCCTTGAATTCCATAGAATTTTCTTGGGGAAATTTATGCAAAGGAAAAAACAAAAAAAAAAACTGAAATGAAAACCCCAACGCATATTTCATATCATTCATAACAATTTTTTTCTCAAGTTTTTTTTTTGCTGGTTTTTTGTGTGTTCTTCTCCATAACATTTTGTTGTTTTTATTGTCTTATGATAACACACATTTTCTCTTCAGATTTCAACATTGGCATGGCATTCCATTATCATGGACCGGGCCGAGATCTATACGCCTGTTTGCTTTTGGCCTTCCTCCTTAGGAATACCATTACCATAATTTTTACAAAAAAAAAAAAAAACTTGCACTTGTGTGTGAGTTTACGTTTGCAGAGCATAGCATAGCTAGCATGGGCTAGGGTAAAAGGATATAATTTAAACCATTTGTGTACCCCCCCGCCTCCTCCTACTACTCACTTGACAAACTGATTGGAGGGAGAGAGAGCATTGGAAAAAAAGGGCAAACCAAATTCATAAGGATTGATTTTCCTTTGGCCCGGCTAGAGACAAATGAAAATTAACCAAATTCCCTGCCACTACTGCCCACATGCTCATCTGAGTTGAAAATAAAGCTGCCGCCGTCACCACTGATGATAGGGCAGCCGCCGCCAACAATTGCCTAGGAAGACTATCTCAAAAAAAAAAAGAAGCACAGTCATTTTTTATATTTTCTGAAGGCGTTATCATAGAGGCATTTGTTTATCAGTAGATGCGTAGGGCTTTGGTGGTTGGGCAGGGTATTGTCAGCCCGCCACAAGGAGCAAACCAGCCAACCTACCAACCAAATTGAGTTGCTCACAAGGCAAATGACAAATAATAATAAATTATGGCAAACTCTTAAAATAACACAAGCACCATAAGCTGGCACTTAAAACAATCAAATGATCTTACCAAAACGCCTGTCATTTATGTGCCTTGTTTTGCCAAGCAATGGCCAATATTCTCTTAATCCTAAGCCAACCATCACCGTCATAGTTAAATAAGCTTCAACGACAAAGAAAACATGTAAAAAGCGTGCTACCTTCGGCCGGGCCGAATTTCAATTCAATTTCATTCCAATCGAATAAGAATTGCGCCCTCTAGAGGCTCAAAAAGTCAAGACCCAAGATCGGTTTATATGGCAGCTATATCAGGTTGTGAACCGATTTGAACCATACTTGGCACATTTGTTGGATATCATAAAAAAAAACACGTCGTGCAAAATTTCATTTCAATTGGATAAGAATTGCGCCCTCTAGAGGCTCAAGACCCAAGATCGGTTTATATGGCAGCTATATCAGGTTATGAACCCATTTGAACCATACTTGGCACAGATGTGGGATATCATAACAAAACACGTCGGGCAAAATTTCATTCCAATCGGATAAGAATTGCGCCCTCTAGAGGCTCAAGAAGTCAAGACCCCAGATCGGTTTATATGACAGCTATATCAGGTTGTGAACCGATTTGAACCTTACTTAGCATAGTTGTTAGAAGTCATAGCAAAACACGTCGTGCAAAATTTCAATCCAATCGGATAAGAATTGCGCCCTCTAGAGGCTCAAAGAGTCAAGACCCAAGATCGGTTTATATGACAGCTATATCAGGTTATGGACCGATTTGAACCATACTAGGCACAGATGTGGGATATCATAACAGAACACGTCGTGCAAAATTTTATTCCAATCGGATTAGAATTGCGCCCTCTAGAGGCTCAAGAAGTCAAGACCCAAGATCTGTTTATATGGCAGCTATATCAGGTTATGAACCGATTTGAAGCTTACTTGGCACAGTTGTTGGATATCATAACAAAACATGTCGTGCAAAATTTTATTCCAATCGGATTAGAATTGCGCCCTCTAGAGGCTCAAGAAGTCAAGACCCAAGAGCGGTTTATATTTTATATGGGAGCCATATCAAAACATAGACCGATATTTACAATCCCAACCGACCTACACTAATAGGAAGTATTTGTGCAAAATTTCAAGCGGCTAGCTTTACTCCTTAGAAAGTTAGCGTGCTTTCGACAGACGGACGGACAGGCGGACGGAAAGACGGACGGACATGGCTAGATCGACTTAAAGTGATATGACGATCAAGAATATATATTATGGGGTCTCAGACGAATATTTCGAGTGGTTACAAACAGAATGACGAAATTAGTATACCCTCATCCTATGGTGGAGGGTATAAAAATATGTGAAAAAATATCTCAGGTCAAAGCATTTGAATACATTTCTAAGAACATTCATAACAAACATCAGCATTTTTGTTTTGTTTTTTAAGTTTAATTTTCGTCAATTTTATATGGAAGTGCACATAATTTAATTTTAATGGCTTGGAAAGTATGCTCATATTCCCTCAGTCGTTGTAATAGCCTACAATAGCACTAAGAGGGAGAATATTAAAAAATATGTGTGCAATTTTTAATGGTCATTAAACCTAATTAAGATTCGGCTAAAAAAAAAATCATTGTACTTTTGCCTTTGGAGAAGATTTTATTGCACCCACAGCGGAATAATCTTGTTATTCCGTTTCCCACATTTCCCGGGAAACTCTCCAACGGAAAACATGGCGCCGAAAGAGGTTGTCACTGATATGCATTCTTCAGAGAATGATGAGGAAATAGCGCCTGAGTCAAGAATCCTTCGGACTACAGAAAGTTTCCTCTCATTTCAATAGCCAGGCGCCAATAATGTACCACCAGCTTAATTATAAGCAATGTGCGAGAGAATAGCTATCTGGCTATGAGAAAAAGTCTGTCTGTCATCCTTAATAACAGTCCTCCTTTATGCTAAATACTCTAAACAGGTTGATAGATAAGTATCTTAGGGCGAAGACTCCTGGAGATCGCCTGTCTCGACAACAGCAAGTGCAAGTTAACTGAAACAAACCTTTAAGACCTAGCCGGCTACATGGAAGGCTCTCTTTATGTGAAAAAATATACAATGGTAGACTTTGATTGATATAATTGGCGCCCGAGCAGAGACCCGAGTAAAAAAGCAAAAGACTGAATAGAAAATCAAACCACCGCAGGAGTAAACGGAAAACCGCAAAACGTTTAATCCATGTCGATGAACGACGGCTGAATTTAGCCAATTGCTAAGGGAGGAATACGACCCAAAGATCCTCAAATGGCTTCTAGAGTTGCATTAAACATATGGGGCTGCATCTTCCAAAATACACAAGAGAACGGATACGAACCCCTCAAAGAATACAGCAATAGTGAATAAAAAGGTGGCCTTTGATTGTTTTAATTGGCGCCCGAGCAAAGACCCGAGTAGAGAAGCAAAAGACCGCAGGAGCGAACGGAAAATCACAATATGTTTAATCCTTGTCGATGAACGACGGCGGAATTTAGCCAATTATTAGGCGAAGAATGCGACCCAAAGGTCCTCAACCAATTTCTAGACAGTATGAGGAGGCATCTTCCAAAAAACATAACAGAACGGATACGAACCCCTCAAAGAATACAGCAATAGTGAATAAAAAGGTGGCCTTTGATTGTTTTAATTGGCGCCCGAGCAGGGACCCGAGCAGAGAAGCAAACGACCGCAGGAGCGAGCGGAAAACCGCAAAATGTTTAATCCATGTCGATGAACGACGGCGAAATTTAGCCAATTGTTAGGCGAGAAATGCGACCCAAAGGTCCTCAAAGAGTTTCTAGACAGTATGAGGATGCACAACAGCAGAACAGAACGGATACGAACCCCTCAAAGAACACAGCAATAGTGAATACAAAGTTAGCCTTTGATTGCTTTAATTGGCGCCCGAGCAGGGACCCGAGTAGGTAAGCAAACGACCGCAGGAGCGAACGGAAAACCGCAATACTTTTAATCCATGTCGATAAACGACGGCGGAATTTAGCCAATTGTTAGGCGAGGAATACGACCCAAAGGTCCCCGAACAGTTTTTAGGCAGTATGAGGATGCACAACAGCATAACAGAACGGATACGAACCCCTCAAAGAATACAGCAATAGTAAATACAAAGTTAGCCTTTAATTGATTTAATTGGCGCCCGAGCAGAGACCCGAGTAGAGAAGCAAAAGACCGCAGGAGCCAATGGAAAACCAAAAATTTTTAAATCCTTGTCAGTGAACTACGGCGGCATTTTAGCCTAAAATAGGTTCTCATTCCTTTTAAAACCTACTGATTAAGCGGATGTGAACATTCCCAAGTTATTGGGCTTTTTAAAGCGATCTGGATGGTTCAACGGTAGGAACTAGAAGGCAACTTACTTCTTCTGTTCCTGTGGTATCACAATGGAAGAAAGCGTTTAAGTGAGTCTGGTGGCAGACTGCCACTTAAACATAACCTTGCCAAAAGTTAGGCGAGGAATACGATCCAAAATTCCTCAAACGGCTGCAAGAAACATATGAGGATGCATCTTCCAAAAAACATAACATAACAGAGCAACAGTGCTTATAAAAGTAACCGACTCGAGTCGGCAAGAGCCAAAGCAACTTGTAACGCAGCAATAGCTAGTGCCATCCCTAGTACCAATCAGCTAATGCGGAAACACATCAAGTGCGAGCTCACTGAAACAGACCTTAAAGACCTAGCCAGAAATAATCAATGGTAGCATTTTTTGACATTGAGATTGCTTTTTATTGATTTGATTGGCGCCCGAGCAGGGGCTGAGTAGAAAAGCAAACGATCGCAGTAGCGCCTAAACTAGCCACGTCTAGAGCAAATAGGCTACGAAAGGAGGAGATAGGAAACTACCTAAGTGAATTTGGGTATGAAATCAGAGGAAGGGTTTTTGACCTACAGGTACGAACGGGAAACCAAATTTTGTTTATTTAAGCACTACAACGGGGGTAAGCCATATCATGACGAATTTACTGGGCACGTCTAGGGCCAATAGGCTTCAAAAGGATATGTTCTCAAACGGCTTTTAGAACTGAAAACAATTCTTAAAGCCGCATCGTGCAAACGGGACGATAGAACGAATATGACCCCCTCTAAGAACATAGCAAAAGCAGAAGCCCAAGCAACTTGTAACGCAGCTATGCCTAGTGAAACTCTGTAACACTGTGGTTCTGGCGCAGAAACACATCGGCGAACCCAGTCAGCTAATGCAGACACATCAAGTGCAAATTTACTTAAAGTCATAGAAGGGTCTCCCTCTATCTCTCTCCCTCTGGTGAGATATATACAATGGTGGCATTTCTTGGCATTGAGAGTGCCTTTACTCGATTTTAGTGGCGCCCGAGCAGGGACCTGATTAGAGAAGTAAACGATCGCAGTAGCACACGGGAAAGCACAATTTGTTTATTTAAGCACAATAGGGGAAAACTAAATCATGACGACTATACTAGGCACTTCAAGGGCCAATAGGCCACGTAGGGAGAAGTTGGGAAACTACCTTAGCGATGTTGGCCACGAACCAACGGAATTCGTTGGCCCCAGTCAGCAATTCCGGAAACACATCAAGTGCAAGCTCACTGAAAGAGTCCTTAAAGATCTAGCCGACATTATAGACATAGAAGGCTCTCTTGCTATCAAGAAATATACAATGGTAACATTTTTTTACATTGAGATTGCTTCTAATTGATTTGATTGGCGCCCGAGTAGGGGGCTGCGTAAGAAAGCAAACGATCGCAGTAGCGACTATACTGGGCACCTCTAGGGCCAATAGGCTACGAAAGGAGGAAATGGGAAAATACCTCAGCGAATTTGGGCACGAAATCAGAGATAGGGTCTTTGAGCTATAGGTGCGATTTGCTAATTGTTAGGCGGTAAATGGAACCCATATGTTCTCAAACGGCTTCTAGAGCTGCAAGACACTCATGAGGCTCTCTCGCTGTCAAGAAATATACAATTGTAGCATATTTTGACATTGAGATTGCTTTAAATTGATTTTAATGGCGCCCGAGCAGGGACCTGAGTAGAGGATTAGACGATAGCAGTAGCGAACAGGAAACCACAATTTGTTTATTTAAGCACTACAATAGGGAAAAGCCATATCATGACGACTATACTGGACATGTATAGGGCCAATAGGCTACAAAAGGAGGATTCAGCGAATTTGGCCCCGAAATCAGTGGAACGGTCTATGAGCTACAGCGGCGCCTTATTGTTAGGGGGGCACCCATATGTTCTCAAACGGCTTCTAGAGCTGCAAGAAACACATAAGCCGCATCATTTAAACGGGACAACAGAACGAATGCAACCCCCCTAAGAACCCAACAATAAAGGTTACAGAGGTAATCGACCGGAAGCAGATAGGAGCCCAAGCAACCTGTCAACGCATTGTCAAGCTCATTGAAACAGGCCTCAAAGTCCTGCTGAGTGCATAGATTTCCCTCTTGTTGTCAAGAAATATAAAACGGTAGCCTTCCTTAGCATTGAGAGAGGCTTTAATTGAGTTTAGTGGCGCCCGAGCAGGGACCTGAGTAACGAATAAAACGACCGCAACAGTGAAGGCAAAATCACAATTTGTTTATTTAAGCACTACGTCAGGTAAAAACCTCATCATGACGATTACACAGCTCACGTCTTAGCTTTATAGCCTATGATAGGAGGGGTTTCGAAACTACCTCAACGAATTTGGCCACGTAATCAGCGAAACCGTCGATAAACTACAGCGGTGTTTTAGCCAATTGTTATGCCGGGAACACCACCCAAACGTCCTCAAATTGCTTATAGAGCTGCAGGATACATATGAGGCCACATCGTCCAAACACCCTCTAAGAACCTAGCAATTGTGGTAGATTGGGAACCTAGCAATAGAGGAAGCTTGGGGTCGAGCCGCGCAGGAGCCCAAGCAAACTGTCAGGCAGCCACGCCTTATACTAACCTGGTAAACGGTGGTTCTAGCGCAGAAACACATCGCTTTCCTCAGAAACACATCTGCGGCCAAGACTTCTTACGCTGAAACACATCCATGGCATAGACACAGATACCAACTGTCGATATTCGCGTAATAGCAAACCATGTTCAGAGTTGGGAACGTACATTTCAATGGGGATAAGGAACCCTTCACATTTATGGAGCAAATAGAGGAGTTTTTACAGATGTTCGAAGATGATGCCCTCTATACTGAGAAACAGAGCGCTGGTATGTTAGCGGAATAACAATCAATCTCGGTTCAACTGGGAGAGCTTTAAAGATCATTTTCTAGGATTTTTTCCTCTCAGTCAGGCAGACGCCTTCAGAACTGTTGTATAGTCAGGTAACCTAAAACAGAACTTGGACATCTTACGCTGAAACACATCCACGGCCCAGACACAGATAACAGCCGTCGAAATGGAACGTACATTTCGATGTGCAAAGGGAATCCTTCGAATTTATCGAGCGTTTAAAGCAACTTTTACAAATGTACGATACTGAGAAACAGAGCGCTGGTATGGTAGCGAAATAGCAATCGATCATAGTACAGGTGGGAGGGTATTAAAGAGGATTTTCTAGGATTTTTCCTCTCAGTCAGGCAGACGCCTTCAGACCTGTTGTATAGTGAGGCAGCCTGAAACATATCTTAGGCATCAGGTCCTCAATATAAGTGCTCAGACCTGTAGTCCCCTCTTGCTTCGATCGATACGTGTGACATGAACTACTACTTCTGGATAACAATACCAGACTTTCCTCCAGGCCAAGACTGCTTCGCACTTGACTTTGAGTTGCATCTGACTTTTAGTTGCACTTGAGTTGCATCTGAGGTGCCCGATCTGAATCCTGGTCTAACCCAGCCAGGTTTGTTATCGCTGCCTCGATCGTTGAGTCGACCGGGATCGAGGCTTTGTACTAGGAGTCGGAGACATAGTCTGAGTATTTAGTTTGAGTCCGCTTCGAAATTGAGCTTGCTTAATTCTATGGGGGATCTAGGCTAGGAAAAGACGAGACGCATATTGGGGGAAAGCTGAAAGGAAGTCTGTACAAAATTCGGCGTCTAAATCCGAGGGATTACAGAAGCACCTATACGAAATAAATTCGACGAGCGAGGCTACATGGGAGAACGACATACATTGGAGCACCTTCTATGCCAATTCCCAGCTTTCACAAGGGAAATATCCTGACGTTTGGGATCAGTTATTGTTCGAGACTTCAGCCAACTAAAAGGCATGGAATGGAATATTCATTTGGAATTGTTAGACGGGATAACAATCCGAATATAGGTTTGGGGGGTATGTTCGCAAGGACATGGGCCGACTCAAAGCGATTCAGCAGATTCTGCCTTCAAGAGGTTCCCTAATATTTTAAATTATAGGCAAATTTCAGTTAAGGCCAGAAATATATTTACAATCGCCTAGAAATTGGTGGACAAAATCGGTCGCATTTTCTTGGGTGTTTTCCAGCTTTTGGAGCAGTGTGAACATTTGGTCGACTTGCTAGGTCTAAGGCGACCGTCTATAGATGTCAACCTCTTACGCAATGGGCTCGAGCGTCTGTCTCTGTACCCGTTACACAATCTCTGTATCTGCTACTGATGTAGCCATAAGGCTGTTTTTACTTTTTAAAGGAAATCATTTTTCTCATTTTTACCCATATTAATACACATAACTGCTAAATCAAATCTTATAATGCAATAAATTTTCTTTTAGTTATTACCGACAAACCCCATAGGCCTCAATATCTTAGCCTTAGTTAGCAACACAATTACCACTAGGCTCGACTGTTGTTCTGTTGGCAGTTTGTTTAGCCTTCAGGCAAACACTGCTTGCAACATGAACATGGCCAACCAAACATGTCTCAAATAATAATTAAATCTTTTGTGGCTGAGTATGAGTGAGAGAAAGAGAGATGGAGAGATAGAGACTGAGAAAAAAAAGCAGTCTCTGTTTCAAATGCCTTTGAATGCCATTTTTAGCGTTGCTTTGCACATTCACAAATGTGTTCATCTTCAAAGGACCAAAAACACAATACTGCGATGAGATGCTGTGCTATGAAGACTATGGCAATGCCATTAGTCTTGTATCAAATGCCTTTAGGCCCTGTCACCGTTTTATACGGTTAGTCTCAGCTGTTGAGTGTGTTGTAATGTTATCCTTGATATGATTACCACTTTCATTAAGTGCTTAGTGTCAAAAAGAGGTAGAACGTACTACCGATTTGCCAGACTAATTTCTGTGAATTACTTATATATGAATGTGCAAATAACAAAAAATGCGTAAGAGATTGCAGTTGTTGATTTAGGAAGACTTTGTGATATTGTATCACAAGTTATGAAAAAGAGAGATGAAAAGTATTAAAATTCTTTTTTGACTACCAATTGTGATATTCTTAGGATCTTATAAAAGGTAGTCAAAGTGCTTTGATTTTTCATACTCACCACCATAGGATGGTGGTGTACTAATCTAGTCATACCGTTTGTAACACCTCGCAATATTGGTCTAGGACCCCATAAAGAAAATATATTCTTGATCTCTGACATTCTGAGTCCAACTACCCATGTCCGTCCGTCCGTCCGATCTAACGTCCATTCGTCCATCATTCTGTCGAATTCACGATATCAGTCGAACGCGTAAAGCTAGCTGCTTGAAATTTCGCACAGATACTTCTTATTGATGTAGGTCGTTGGGGATTGAAAATGGGTTCATATCGGTTCAGATTTGAATATAGCTCCCATATAAACCGATCTCCCGATTTGACTTCTTGAGGCCCTGGATGCCGCAATTATTGTCCGATTTGGCTGAAATTTTGCACATAGTGTTTTGGTATGACTCCCAATAACTGAGCTGAGTACGATTTGAATCGGTCTATAACTTGATATAGCTCCCATATAAACCGATCTCCCGATTTGACTTCTTGAGCCTCTGGAAGTCGCAATTATTATCCGATTAGGCTGAAATTTGGCACATAGTGTTCTGTTATGACTCCCAACAATTGAGCTGAGTACGGTTCGAATCGGTTTATAACTTGATATAGCTCCCATATAAACCGATCTCCCGATTTAACTTCTTGAGGCTGTGGAAGCCTCAATTTTTGTCCGATTTGGTTGAAATTTGGCACATAGTGTTCTGTTATGACTTCCAACAACTGAGCTGAGTACGATTCAAATCGGTCTATAACTTGATATAGCTCCCATATAAACCGATCTCCCGATTTGACTTCTTGAGCCCCTCGAAGCCTCAATTTTCATTCGTTTTGGCTGAAATTTTGCACATAGTGTTTTGTTATGACTCTCAACAACACTGCCAAGTACGGTTCAAATCGGTCAAGAACCGCATATAGCTCCCATATAAACCGATCTCCCGATTTGATTTCTTGAGCCCCTTGAAGCCTCAATTTTCATTCGATTTGGCGGAAATTTTGCACATGGTGTTATGTTATGACTCTCAACAACTCCGCCAAGTACGCTTCAAATCGGTCAAGAACCTCATAAAGCTCCCATATAAACCGATTTCCCGATTTGATTTCTTGAGCCCCTCGAAGCCTCAATTTTCATTCGTTTTGGCTGAAATTTTGCACATAGTGTTGTGTTATGACTTCGAACAACTATGTCAATTACGGTCCGAATCGATCAAGAATATGATATAGCTCCCATATAAACCGATCGCCTGACTTGACTTCGCGATTTTTATCCGATTTGGCTGAAATTTTATGTTATGCTGCCATATTTGAGCAGAATCCATGGTGGTGTGTTCCAAAGATTTGGCCCGGCCCAACTTTGCACACTTTTACTTGTTGATACTTAAGGGATAACAAAGAAACCGTTCCCAAACAATTAAAAAAGTTTACCTTTCGTAGAGTAGGATTACAGATATGACGATAAAAACTGGCTTTGAATCTTGGCAATAACATCAAACAAAAGATGTACCAAGGCTGGTTATCCTCTTGGGTGTGAAAGGGAAAATTTCGATTGGTTGACTTATAGATTTTGAACCCATGCTATATGAAGGACTAAAACATGGCATAGCCCCCACAATGGCTAGGATAGGTTGAAAAGAGGGTGCAGATATTAATCCCCCCCATGCCACTATGGACATACATCTAAGCCAGTAATCGGCTTGTTATGCACTCTAAGAACTATAAAATAACCTCTAAAACGAAAATTTTAAGTTAGAAATTCCGTGCTACTTAAAAAATCTTTAATCGCTTTCAATGCCACTCCCCTAAGTTGGCTCATGTCTGGTATTGTGTCTCCACCTAAGTGCCGGTATCTGTTAGACGCAAAGCCGGGCAATGACAAAGGAAATGCTCCAACGTCTCATCATCTTCCCCTAGTTTATTGGCGGCAGTCCTCTGGCCTTCACCGCCAAATCGTCTGCTCTTTCATTTCCCCTTACTCCGTTATGGCCCGGCATCCGAACGATACTAATTTTGCCATCCTCAGTAAAGGCGTTAATCTCCTTCTTACACTGCAAAACTGTTCGTGAACTTACCATCCTGGTTGTTTTTGGCCCTTATGGCAATGTTACTGTCGGTAAATATGTTCACACTCGACGTTCTCGCGTTAGCACTACACCACTTCACGCATTCCGTGATCGCCCGGATCTCCGCCTGCAGAACCGCATAATGGTCAGGCAGTCTAAAACAGATCTCAGTCCCTGGGTTCTCAATGTAGACCCCCAGGCCCACTCTGTCCTCTAGCTTTGATCCATCTGTGTAACATGATCTTCCAGATGGCAATACTGGCCTTCACCGCCAAATCGTTTGCCCTTTCATTTCCCCTTACTTCACTATGGCCCGGCACCCAACGGATGCGGATTGTGCCATCCTCAGAGAAGGTGTTAATCTCCTTCTTACACTGCAAGACTGTTCGTGATCTTACCGTCCTGGTTGTTATTACCCTTAAGGCAATTTTACTGTCGGTGAATAAGTTCACACTCGACATTCTCGCGTCAGCACCACACCACTTCACGCATTCCGTGATCGCCCGGATCTCCGCCTGCAGAACCGTATTATGGTCAGGCAGTCTACTATAGATCTCAGTCCCTGGGTTTTCAATGTAAACCCCCAGGCCCAGCCTATACTCTAGCTTTGATCCATCCGAGTAACATGATCTTCTAGATGGCAATACCAGGGTTCCGTCAATCCAAGACTGTGCCGATGGCAGCAGTGCCTCGCACTTGATTTCAAGGTTCATCTCAGGTATCCGATCGGAAACCTCTACCCTTCGTTCTAGGTTTCTTATCGTCGCCTCGACTATACCTCGATGGTATGAGCTGCTCCCATTTTCAATCCATTCTACCATCGCCTTAAGTCTCATAACCGCAGTGGCTGCCTCACACTTTATCTGTATGTTAATGAGTGGGATATCTAGAATAGTCTCTAGTGCCCTAGTGGGCGTGGTCCTCATCGCTCCGCCTATGCCAAGACAACATGTTCCCCGAACCTGTTGTATGGTCCTTATGTTGCACTTTTTCTCCATAGCAGTCCACCAAACTACTGAGGCGTAAGTAAGTATTGGTCTAATCACGCTGCTGTAGAGCCAGTGGACTATCCTCGGATTGAGGCCTCATTTCGAGCCTACGGCCCGTCTACATAGTGCCCAACATCTGTAAGCCTTCTCAGTACCCACAATGGCTAATTTTGCAAATTTTTATGAATTTCCCGATTTTACTTCTGTAGCCTACGAAAACAATAATCCTTATAGTCCTTAATCAGCTTCCCCGTGTATGGGCTATGTGGTACATATGAAAATCCTCTGTATATCTGCTGGGACTGCTGAATACTATACCACCCAAAGGAAATGTTGTTTTCAGCCCCATCGAATTCTACGCCGTTTTTAGTCCTATCTCGTATTAATTTAATTCCTTTTCAATACCATTGTCATGCGAGGCAAAACAAAAGCAAACAAGTAAAAGCGTGCTAAGTTCGGCCGGGCCGAATCTTATATACCCTCCACCATGGATTGCATTTGTCGAGTTCTTTTCCCGGCATCTCTTCTTAGGCAAAAAAGGATATAAGAAAAGAGTTGCTCTGCTATTAAAACGATATCAAGATATGGTCCGGTTCGGACAATTAAATTATATGTTGGAGACCTGTGTAAAATTTCAGCCAATTCGTATAAGAATTGCGTCCATTGGGGCTCACGAAGTAAAATAGACAGAACGATTTATATGGGATCTGTATCGGGCTATAGAATGATTCAGACCATTATAAACACGTTTGTTGATGGTCATGAGAGGATCCGTCGTACAAAATTTCAGGCATATCGGATAATAATTGCGACCTCTAGGGGTCAAGAAGTCAAGATCCCAGATCGGTTTATATGGCAGCTATATCAGGTTATGAACCGATTTGAACCTTATTTGACACAGTTGTTGAAAGTAAAAATAAAATACGTCATGCAAAATTTCAGCCAAATCGGATAGGAATTGCGCCCTCTAAAAGCTCAAGAAGTCAAATCCCCAGATCTGTTTATATGACAGCTATATCAGGTTATGGGCCGATTTGTACCATACTTGGCACAGTTGTTGGATATCATAACGAAATACTTGGTGCAATAATTCATTCAAATCGGATAAGAATTGTGCCCTCTAGAGGCTCAAGAAGTCAAGACCCAAGATCGGTTTATATGGCAGCTATATCAGGTTATGGACCGATTTGAACCATACTTGGCACAGTTGTTGGGTATCATAACAAAACACGTCGTGCGAAATTCCATTCCATTCGGATAAGAATTGCGCCCTCTAGAGGCTCAAGAAGTCAAGACCCAAGATCGGTTTATATGGCAGCTATATCAGGTTATGGACCGATTTGAACCATACTTGGCACGGTTGTTGAATATAATAACAAAACACGACGTGCAAAATTTCATTCTGATCGGATAAGAATTGCGCACGCTAGAGGCTCAAGAAGTCAAGACCCAAGATCGGTTTATATGGCAGCTATATCAGGTTATGGACCGATTTGAACTATACTTGGCGCAGTTTTTGGATATCATAACAAAACACGTCGTGCAAAAATTCATTCCAATCGGATAAGAATTGCGCACTCTAGAGGCTCAAGAAGTCAAGACCCAAGATCGGTTTATATGGCAGCTATATCAAAACATGGACCCATATGGCCCATTTACAATACCAACCGACCTACACTAATAAGAAGTATTTGTGCAAAATTTCAAGCGGCTAGCTTTACTCCTTCGGAAGTTAGCGTGCTTTCGACAGACAGACGGACGGACGGACGGACGGACGGACGGACGGACGGACGGACGGACGGACGGACGGACGGACGGACAGACGGACGGACATGGCTAGATCGACATAAAATTTCACGACGATCAAGAATATATATACTTTATGGGGTCTCAGACGAATATTTCGAGTAGTTACAAACAGAATGACGAAATTAGTATACCCCCCATCTTATGGTGGAGGGTATAATAAAGGTTCGAAAAATAACTACAAATATTATTAATAAAAAAAAAGTAAAAAGAGATATTGCCAATGTGAACCAAAAAATATTTTAAAAGGATGGCAAAAATTAAAGAACGCAAACAAATGAAAAGAAGGAAAAAAAAACAACGTCAACAACAATAACCAAATGCATACAATCATGGTATACATTGTTCGCAGTTAGCGTTGGTGTTTATTTTCTTTTATTTTGTTTTGTTGCTTTTATTTTAAACACCAACAGTCATTGAATGGCATTCACGCATACAAAACAGCCAACGAAAGACACAACAAGGCAAATATGTGAAAACTTGGCTGACCACCATCACAATGGACAGCCATAAATTGGGAAGTTTTGCTTGCCCACCTTCACCTCACACTTCAACCACTTCACCACGCCATTCATACAAAAGGCAATGTCATTTGCTGAACTCTGTGACACTTAACATACACAAACACCCACTACCGCATAATACCGACAATAATAACTACCACTACAGGCACAAAACAAAGTAATGCCTGCCGTCGCCGCTACGCAACCACCACATTGCATACCATGCATATGCCATCATAACATACAGAGCCACAAGCAAGAGGAAAACTTTCATAGAGACAGAGACTGACATACACATGACAAACACACGTCTTCACATGCATGTAGAAAAGTGTTGCCATATAGGAATTTTCTAATTGAAATTGTTAGGGGTTAAATTGACAAAAAATAAAATAAAACCAGTTTAGGTAGGGCAAAAGGAGGGAGGTGCCCATTGTATAATACCCTACACCTACCCTATAGGCACAAGGTGAGAGCTATATCCGATTCTAAACCAATTTTGATGAACCTCTGACAATCCGTATCAAATTTCGAGCAAATACGCTCAAGTTCTAATAACTACGATTGACAAATGAGAACATTTAGGCAAATTACTCAAAATCTGACGAACATATATATGGGAGCTATATATAAATCTGAACCGATTTCCATGAAATTCACCAGTAATGTCAAGAGTCAAGAAAAAATCCTTCCTGCCAAATTTCGAGAGAATCGGTTAACAAATGAGCAATTTATTGCAATATTTCTCAAAATCGGACGAACATATATATGAGAGCTATATATAAATCTGAACCGATTTCGAGCAAACTTCTCAGATATTGTGGTTGTTGTAGAAGAAAGCGTTGTACAAAGTTTTGGGAAGATTGGTCAATAAATGCGCTTGCTGTGACTGTAGGAGTGAAAATCGGGCGATATATACACATGAGAGCTATATCTAAATCTGAATCAATTTCCATGAAATTCACCAGTAATGTCGAGAGTCAAGAAAAAATCCTTGCTGCCAAATTTCAAGAGAAACGGTTAACAAATGAGCAGTTTATTGCAATATATCTCAAAATCGGACGAACATATATATGAGCGCTATATCTAAATATGAACCGATTTCGAGCAAACTTCTCAAATATTGCAGTGATCGTCGAAGAAAGCGTTGTGCAATATTTTGGCAAGATTGGTCAATAAATGAGCTTGCTGTGACTATAGGAGTGAAAATCGGGCGATAAATATACATGAGAGCTATATCTAAATCTGAACCGATTTCCACAAAATTCTCTGGTAATGTCGAGAGTCAAGAAAAAAATCCTTCATGCAAAATTTCGAGAGTATCGGATAACAAGAGACCATTTTATTGCATTATTACTGCAAATCGGATGAACATATATATGAGAGCTATATCGAAATCTGAACCGATTTTTTCCAATTTCAATAGGCTTCGTCTCTGGGCCAAAAAACATGGCTCTACCAAATTTTAAGACGATTGCCTTGAAATTTTCCAAGATTGTGTAGGTTGGTCTGGAAGGAAACATTGGCTATATTTTCTGATATCGGAAGGGAGACGGACCCTCCCCCTTATCTCAAAAGTACTACCTAAAAATAAATATGGGACAATATGGGTATGAAATGAAAGGTTTTAAAGAGTAGAATGCGAAGAAAGCGTTGTGCAAAATTTTGGCAAGATTGGTCAATAAATGCATTTGCTGTGCTCTTTTTAGGCAAACAAAGAATAATGGACGAGTTCTATGCGCGGTATCTCCTTTTAGACAAACATAGAATATTGAATAAGAACTGTTATGCTTTTGGAGCTATATCAAGTTAAAGTCCGATTCGGACCATAAATGAATGCTGAACATTGTAGAAGTCATTGTGTAATATTTCAGTTCATTCGGATATCCCAGATCGGTTTATATGGCAGCTACATCAGGTTCTTTACCGATATACGCCATACTTAGCACAGTTATTGGAAACACCTGTTATAACAAAACACCTCATGCAAAATTTCAGCCAAATCGGATGAGAATTGCGAGCTCTATTGGCTCAAGAAGTCAAGATCCAAGATCGGTTTATATGGCAGCTATATCAAAACTTGGACCGATTTAAACCATACTTTGCGTAGTTGTTGGAAGTGCTACCAAAACACTACGTGCACAATTTCAATAAAATCGGAGAATTGCGCCCTCTAGAGGCTCAAGAAGTCAAGACCCAAGATCGGTTTATATGGCAGCTATATCAAAACATGACCCGATTTGGCAAATTTACAATCCCAACTGACCTACACTTATAAAAAGTATGCGTGCAAAATTTTAAGCGGCTAGCTTTATTCCTTCGAAAGTTAGCGTGCTTTCGACAGACAGACGGACGGATGGACGGACGCACAGACGGATGGACGGACGGACATGGCAAGATCGACTTGAAATGCCATGACGATCAAGAATATATATTTGGAAGTCATAACAAAACACTTCATGCAAAATTTCAGGCAAATCGAGTGACAATTGCGCCCTCTAGCGGATAACGAAATCAAGATCCGAAATCGGTTTATATGAGATCCATTTCAGGTTATCAGGAGGCCACCGTGGCACATTTGTTACCATGTCCGCCTACGATGTCAAACGCTTGG
Source organism: Stomoxys calcitrans (assembly GCF_963082655.1). Classification (NCBI taxonomy): domain Eukaryota; kingdom Metazoa; phylum Arthropoda; class Insecta; order Diptera; family Muscidae; genus Stomoxys; species Stomoxys calcitrans. The sequence continues at coordinate 34,762,229 of NC_081555.1, forward strand.
GTTCAAATACCGCCGCGAATATCAGAAAAAATTTTCTGCGGAAGTTATCCTCTTACTAATGTTGGCCAAAACATGGACCGATTTGGCCCATTTACAATCCCAAACGGCAAATTCCGAGATCGGATTATATAGGAGCTATATTAGGTTATGAACCGATTTGAGCCATACTTGGCTCACTTCATGCAAAATTTCAGGCAAATCGAGTGACAATTGCGCCCTCTAGCGGCTAATGAAATCAAGATCCGAAATCAGTTTATATGGGAGCTATATCAGGTTATCAGGAGGCCACCGTGGCGCAGAGGTTAGCATGTCCGGCTATGAGATCAAACGCTTGGGTTCAAATACCGGCGCGAACATCAGAAAAAAATTTTCTGCGGAAGTTATCCTCTTACTAATGTTGGCCAAAACATGGACCAATTTGGCCCATTTACAATCCTAATCGCCAAATTCCGAGATCGGGTTATATAGGAGCTATATCAGGCTATGAACTGATTTGAGCCATACTTAGGACAGTTGTTAGAACATATCACTTCATGCAAAATTTCATCCAAATCGTATAACAATTGCGCCCTCTAGCGGCTAATGAAGTCAAGATCTGAAGTCGGTTTATATGGCATCCATTTCAGGTTATCAGGAGGCCACCGTGGCGCAGAGTTTAGCATGTCCGCCTATGACGCCAAACGCTTGGGTTCAAAAACCGGCGCGAACATCAGAAAAAAATTTTCTGCGGAAGTTATCCTCTTACTAATATTGACCAAAACATGGACTGATTTGGCCCATTTACAATTCCAATCGGCAAATATGATAAGGATATGTGGGTATCTCTGGTTAGTCACATAGCCTTCGTCATGATAGCATTCATTTAAGGTTTGATTGTCTTGCTGTTTATTGCTGCTACTACGAATGGTGGTATCGTTAAGTCAACTGTGAATTGTGTTTTCTTTTGCTCACTGATTGTCTTGCCTGCTCGCTGGCATGGTTAACTGTCAGGATTGTGTAGTGGCTTGGTTACTGGCTACCTGTTTTTTTTTTTCTTTTCAGCTCTTTTATTTATTATTGATTTTCGATCAGAAATATTATATTTTCAATTTTGAGTAAAACAAGCAAAATGGACAAGTCCACTACAAGTTAGTACATCCAATCCAATTTCAGCTGAGGACAAGTTAAAGGACATTTGCCACATGTACATAGACACACATACACATTCACACACCCTCACTTGAGTTCACCTGTTTTACAGACCACAGAGCAAAATATGCAGGAGACAGTCCCACAGACAAGACAGACAGGTAGACATGGCAATAATGATGATGACGACGTTTAATTTGTCCCAAATGACGAAGTTACCACTCAAGTTAAGAAGGCAGAATGAAAAATTAAATGATCCAAGTTTTAAAGACAATTTACGAAAAATATTCAAATTTTGTAAGTTGTTTTTTTTGTCGTTTTTTCCCTTCTTAAAAACAGAAATTTGCAGGTGATTTAAATTGGCCCCAAACGATGATATCGACCTCTTGATATTTTGCCGTTAACTAGATAAAGTTTTGGTTATATTTTTTTGGGGGGTGGGAGACAGCATATCATTAGGATAGCTGGTTATTGCTAATGGTTGGGGAAAAAGTTTAACTTTTTTATTTGGAAGAGCAAGCAAAGCCAATTAGGGGAGTTTAAAGGATGTAAATCGATTTTTGTGGAGGAAAATGCTGGCAAATCTTGGTAGAAAGCAGTTTCCCCAAAAAACCGAAACTGGTTAGATTAGGATAGTTATGAATGGCAGTCTATTTTCAAACAGACTCACTTAGACAATTTTTGTCCATTGTGATACCATAATAGCGACAGACCAGGCTTTGACCCCGCACCGGTAATCCGAGCACGCTACCAACTCAGCTGCTGAGCAATTGAAACTGGATGTGTTAACATTTCTTATCGCCTCGCCAATAGGGAAAGAAAAGATAATTCTATCTACCGTGTTTGTAAAACTTCCTCTTAGCATGTTTGCGTTAAATATGTTACAAATGATGCCAGCCCTGCGGTAGATTGCAACCTCTATCACTACTACGGTAGGGTATATTCAGATGTCAGAGATTGTTTGGGGATATACTTTAGGAAGCTCTTCAAAGTTGGCGACTGAAATTGTGGTTGTTTTCCGCAGGCGTATCATGGGCTTTACGAGGGCCCCCGCCTTCTTGGGAGAAGAGAATGTACCTTTTTATAGAACAGAACAGCTCAAAAGTCCGGGCCATATCGGTCCATGTTTTGATATAGCTGTCATATAAACCGATCTTGGATCTTGACTTTTTGATTTGGCTGAAATTTTGCATGAGGTGGTTTATTATGGTTTCCAGCAACTGTGCCGAGTATGGTTAAAATCGGTCCACAGCCTCATTTAGTTGTCATAAAAACCGATCTTTGGTCTTGACTTCTTAAGCCTCTAGAGGGCGCAATTCTCATCCGATTTGGCTAACATTTTGCACGATGTGTTTTGTTATGAATTTCAACAACTGTGCTTGGTTTGGTTCAAATCGGTCCATAGCCTGATTTGGCTGTCATAAAAACCGATCTTTAGTCTTGACTTCTTCAGCCTCTAGAGGGCGCAATTCTCATCCGATTTGGCTGACATTTTGCACGACGTGTTTTGTTATGACTTTCAACAACTGTGCTCGGTTTGGTTGAAATCGATACATAACCTGATATAGCTGCCATATAAACCGATCTTGGATCTTGACTATTTGAGCCACTAGAGGGCGCAATTCTTATCCGATTTGACTGAAATTTTGCATGAGGTGTTTTGTTATGGTTTCCAACAACTGTGCAAGGTATGGTCGAAATCGGTGTATAGCATGATATACCTGTCACATAAATCAATCTGGGGACTTGTCTTCTTGAGCCTCTAGAGGGCGCAATTAATATCCGATTTAATTGAATTTGGACGACGGCTTCTTCCATGACCATATACGTGTCAAACATGGTCTGAATCGGTCTATAGCCTGATACAGCTCGCATATAAACTGATCTCCCTATTTAATTTCTTGAGCCCCTCAAGGGCTCAATTCTTGTTCGAATTTTACACAATGACATCTACTATGGTCTCCAACATTCAATTCCATTATGGACCGAATCGGACCATAACTTGATGTAGCTCCAATAACATAGCCATTATTTTCTTTTATCCTTTGTTTGCCTTAAAAGAGATACCGAGTAAAGATTTCGACCAATGCGATGCATGGTGGAGGGTATATAAGATTCGGCCCGACTTAACTTAGCACTCTTTTACTAGTCTTTTAATACTCAGCCGGATGTAGAGCGTGTCTTGTCTGTTTATCACCACCAAACCGTTGAAAAAACATTTCTGGTACATCCAGGCTAGACAGATTAATTTGCGCGCTACTGTGAGTTTTAGGGGGTTATCGCTTTGGTCAAGCAGCGGCTACGGATACAGTGTTATCTAGAACGCCTCCATCCCAAAAACGCCATTTCCGGCATCACAACCTGCAGATCGCTGTAGAAGAAAGTTACGCCTGATAAATAGTCTGTCGTGTAGCCTATGCCGTGAAGTCATTCTATGCCAGCGGCTTTTTGCAAAACAAACGGATGCCCGAAAACCAAAGAGTGTCATATTCCAGACTCTAGTTGTGCAAGAGCAGTCCTCATTGCCGCGCACTCAATGTGCACTCAGATCGAGTATCGAATTCAACATCTGCCTCAGGCACCCGAGGCAGATACTTTACATCTACCTATTCTACATTATGTAAGCTTTAAGTCACAGTCTGCCATCAGGCTCACTTAGACGTTTTCGCCCATTGTCATGGCACAGGAACAGGAGAAGGAAGATGCCTTCTAGTTCCTACCATTGAACCTTTCAGATCGCTTTAAAAAGCCCAACAACTTGCAAATCATACAAGTTTTTAAAGAATGTGAACCTCCTTCTGACTGTCTGTTGTAGCCAGTCTTTTCTAGTCTGGAATGTTCGCAATGTCCCAGTTCTTCAGAGTACACCCAAAAGGCCACCTGGTCGTCTAGTTTGGAACCATCCATAGAGAAGTTTATGTAACTTACATTTGCAAGGACATTGAACCTCCAATAGGCAATATCAGGAATAGTGGTACAGAACTGTTTATCAAATATAGTCTCACGTATTGTGTAATCCACACTGCTTGGAATATGGGACATTATATCAGAATGACGCAGTTTGCGTACCCGCCACACGACCAAAGAGAAAGCCAGCGGCTCAAGAAGTCATAATCCAAGATCTGTTTATGTGGCAGCTATATCAGGTTATTAACCGATTTACACCATGCGTAGCACAGTTGCTGAAAGTGATACCAAAACACCGCGTGCAAAATTTCAGTCAAATCGGAGGAGAATTGCGCCCTCAAAAGACTCAAGAAGTCAAGATCCACGATAGCTTTATATGGCTGCTATACCTGGTTATGTACCGATTTGCGCCAAACTACTCACAGTTGTTGAAAGTCATTACAAAATACCTCTTGCAAAATTTGGCCAAATCGGATAAGAATTGCGCCCCCTAAAAGCTGAAGAAGTCACGAACCCAGGTCGGTTTATATGGCACCTATATCAGATTATGAACCGATTTCAACCATATTTAGCACAGTTGTTGGATATCATAACAAAATACATCGTGCGAAATTGCATTCTAAACGGATAAGAATTGCGTCCTCTAGAGGCTCAAGAAGTCAAGACCCAAGATCGGTTTATATGGCAGCTATATCAGGTTATGGACCGATTTGAACCATACTTGGTACAGTTGTTGGCAATCATAACAAAATGCATCGTGCGAAATTTCATTCTAAACGGGTAAGAATTGCGCCCTCTAGAGGGTAAAGAATTCAAGACCCAAGATCGGTTTATATGGCAGCTATATCAAAACATGAACCGATTTGCCCCATTTACCATCCCAACCGACCTTCATTAATAAAAAGTATTTGTGCTAAATTTCAAGCGCCTTGCTTTACTCCTTCGAAATTTAGCGTGCCTTCGACAGACAGACGGACGGGCGGACGGACGGACATGGCTAGATTGGCATAAAATGTCACGACGATCAAGAATATAAATACTTTATAGGGTCTTAGACGCATATTTCGAGGTGTTACAAACAGAATGACGAAATTAGTATACCCCCATCCTATGGTGGAGGGTATAAAAGGGATAGGGAAAAGACAGAGCCTTGTGGCACACCTGCGATCAATGTATACTCATCTGATGAGAACCCATCTACAACAACTCGTATAGTGCGATCTCTGAGAAAGCTCGATGTAAAACGAACAAAGTTATTGCCGACTCCAAAAGCGATAAGCTTTGATAAAAGTACACCGTGCCATACCCTATCAAATGCCTTGGAGATATCCAGAGCCACAACCTTACTCTCACCAAACTGGTGGATAGAGCGATTCCATCGTTCCAACAAAAATGCCAATAGGTCTCGCGTAGAGCGATTTCTGCGAAACCCACACTGTCTGTCGCTAAAAAGGCCATTGGAACCTATGGTCCATATCTGACCATATTCGGATATGGGTCCTATGTAGACCGATCTGCGGTGGTGGGTATTCAGAGTTCGGTACGGCTCGAACTTTGGATTTCCAACACTTGTTTGATGTTCAGTCATCCAACTTCTGTGCGTTCACTTAAAAATAAAACAAACTAACGATTAACTTTCTCTTCGTTTCAAGTCATAAAGAAAGTATCAAACAAATTTTTTCTTCCATTGCCATGGCTGGCAGAACATATTTATAAACCGACATGTGCATGTAAAATTTTAGCATCACTTTAATGTAATTGAAAGAGAAGAAAGTCATTTCGAAGTGGATAATAAAATAAACACCACGTAAATGCTGGAAACTATTTGTCAGGCAATGCAGTTTTTACGACTAGACCACAAATGATGAAATTCATGTATTTATCATGCTTAAGCATATTATGGGGATTTATGGTGAAAGTGTAACATAGGGTGTAACGAAAGTATCAACAACAAAATAATTAAATCTACTTGAAAAGAAATGTAGTTTCTCTTAATTTTCCGTTTATTTTCTCTAATTCTTGTTTTCATCCCCATTTACTTTCGTTACACCCCAATGTCTTAACAAATGCAAGTAAAAATATTCATATCACGTACATCAATTTGTTTGCTTGTATAGGCATTTATCACTCAATAAATGTTTGCCAACATATTTTTCCATCTTCCTCTCTAACAAATATGCCCAAACTCACACACACACACCCACACATTTACTTTGGCCATGCCAAAATTTTGTTGTTGCTTTTTTTTTGGTTTTCTTGAACTTGAAATAGACTTTCCGGAAGTTCCGGTAGCAGGTTTATGCTACCGGGGCCACATTATTTTTGTCTCTCATTTTTGGCAAAAGCAAAAATGTTTGACACTCTTATTTATGTCAGTTGATGATGTGAACTTGTGTGAAAGGTTAAAGTAAAACCTAGATTCCTATCAGCAATTGCCCTTTCTCCATTCAAAACAAAAATAAGAAAACACTGTCACTGCATATTTTATGCCCCTTATAAATGCGGCATTTATTTTAACAAATTTACAACACTTAAATGTGACAAAATATCGAATAGGATGTTCTGGGGGGGAGTTATAAATTTAGATATTTTTGTGGGTTTTTTTTTTTTGGTGGGTAGGTTATGAAATACTTTCTTAAGGACCCTATTTTTGGGATGTTGCAAATTAGAAGTATTAACGATGTTGGTTTTTTGTTTCACCCACAGTTATCGAATTTTCAGTTAGGGGTTTTATAATGCAAACTTTAAATGACTGATATATTCAGGAAGGGTTAAATAGATGACAGGGAATGATAAAGACCAAGTAAACATGTGCTAAATTCGACCGAAACGTAATTTATATGCTGGGGAGTATTTGAGGCATTTGAGAAACATGTTGGGTTATGATTTTTAAAAGGCAGAGGTGTACTTCACGTACCACATTTCATCTAAATCGAGCAAAACTACCCTTCTAGGGGCACTATTAGTCAAAATAGTGGGGATTTGGCTGGTCGCTATGTCACACTGTATAATTTTATGGAAAGAAGCAAAAACGTGCTAAGATCGGCCTGCCGAATCTTATTAACCCACAAATATGAGCTCTTCTAAAAACTTAAACAAATGAATTTAACTGACATTAAGACATCTGTACTTTATATAAAACACTAGCCGAACCGGTCCCGATCCGCTGCGCTTTCTTTAACTCTTTAATATTTTTTAAGGGTGGGGACACTTCGCCCTGATTGTGAATATCGAATTCGTGACATTGTAGCATAAGGCCGCCTAAGGTGCCCCGAGGCACCAGACTACCCAGAAACCATGTTTTGTTATTGGTGACTGTAGGTTACGTTAGGTTAGGTTGAAAAGAGGGTGCAAATATTAATCTGCCCCATGCCACTATAGACATACATCGGCTTGTTGTGCGCTTTAGAAACTAAAAAGTAACCTCGAAGAAAAAAGTTTTAATTTTTAAGAAATGCTCCAAAGTCTTATCATCTTCCCTACATACCCTACACATGCTATCACTTGCGCACCGATTTTGCATAAGGGAGCTCGTATGTGTCCCGTTAGCCGTTAGGACACCAAAATCTATACTGACCTCCTTCTTATTTCCTTTCAGTAATAGCCTCATCCTCTCACGATCCGGATCACCCCATAAGATTTTCGCCGTCCTATCGACTGTTTCGCTGTTCCACAATGTTGCATGCGCATTCATCGCCCACTCTCTTAACTCGGACTGCGTCAACCCGAAAGGCGGGTTAAACAAGTTTATTGACGGCAGTCCTCTGGCCTTTACCGCCAAATCGTCTGCCCTTTCATTCCTCCTTACTCCGTTATGGCCAGTCACCCAAACGAAGCGGATTGTGACTGTAAGAATGCAAAAAAATTTCGAACGAATCACATCATCAATCTCCGAAATCTGGTATTTTTAAAAATTTAGGGTAATGAGAAGTGCTTTTTAGGGGAGCGATGGCAGCTCAGACATTTCGACTCAAATAGGGATATCAAATTCGTGCAACACTCCGAAATCCCTTTAATTTGAGCCCCATATTGCCATGGTCGGTAAAAATGAACCGTTTGGAGGGTGTTTTGGGGCTGGGGCGCCTACGGGTACTTTGCCCTGAAAATAGATATTAAATTCGTTCTTTACCCTCAAATAGCGTTTATTTGAGCTCCAATTTGCCATAGTCGGATATGAAGTTCAGTTTTGGGGGATGACGTCCTAAAGCATCCCCTAAACTGGATTTTATATCCCCCCAAACACTTGGCTCCAAAATTGGATATCAAATTCGTTTTCTGAATCCCATATCGTCATAATGGGTTAATTAACATATTTGACGTATTTTTAGGATGAAAAGCGCCTCCAGGACTTGAGCGTAAATTTTAATGTCACATTCGTAACCTACTCCCAAATACCTTTCAGTTGAATCTCATGTAGCCATGGTCAGCTATTATGCCCATTTGGGGTATTGGGGGGGGTTTTGTTGGTGCGGCGACCTCCCAAGTAATGGGACCTAATTTTGTATGCCATATTTGTAATCTAATTCAGAATAATTTTCATTTGAGTCCCATATTGATAGGACCGTCGAAAATATCTGTTTAGGGGAGTTTTGGGGTTTAGGCGGGTCGCTGGGTTTCGTTTTCTAGTCTCCAATACCTTTGAATTGATAACCATATTATGCCAATCGGTCCACTTTTCTGTTTTGGGTGGCGTTTTTATACCCATTCCGTTTGCAACACATCGAAATATTCATTTGCGACCCTATAATGTATATATATTCTTGATCAGCATAAAAATCTAAAACGTTCTAGACATGTCCGTCCGTCTGTCTGTTGAAATCACGCTACAGTCTTCAAAAATAGAGATATTGAGCTGTAACTTTGCACAGATTCTTTTTCGAAGATGGGCTATATTGGACTATATTGTCGTGTAGCCCCCATATAGACCGAACCTCCGATTTATGTCTAAGGCCCATAAAAGCCACATTGGCTATCCGATTTTGCTGAAATATGGGACAGTGAGTTGTGTAAGGCCTTTCGACATCCTTCGTCAATTTGGCTCAGATCGGTTCATATTAGGGTCTTAGGCCCATAACAGCCACATTTATTATCCGATTATGCTGAAACTTGGAACAGTGAGTTGTGTTAGGCCCTTCGACATCCTTCCTCAATTTGGCTCAGATCGGTTCAGATTTGCATATAGCTGCGGTATAGACCGATCTCTCGATTTATGGTTTTGGGCCCATAAACGGCGCATTCATTGTCCAATGTCGCCGAAATTTGGGACAGTGAATTGTGTTAGGCTCTTTGACAAATGGGCCACATCGGTACTGATTTAGATATAGCTCCCATATAAACCGCTCTCCCGATTTGACATTTTGAGCCCCTGGAAGCCGCAATTTTCACCCGGTTTAGCTGAAATTTGGCACATAGTGTTCTGCTATGACTTTCAACAACTGTGCCGAGTACCGTCCAAATCGGTTTATAACCTAATGTAGGTACCATATAAACCGATTTCCCGATTTGACTTCTTGAGGCCCTGGAAGCCTCAATATTCATCCGATTTGCCTGAAATTTTGCACATAATGTTCTAATGTTACTTCCAACAACAGTGTCAAGTAAGGTCCAAATCGGTCTATAACCTGATATAGCACCCATATAAACCAATCTCACGATTTGACTTCTTGAGCCCCTGGAAGTCTCCGATTTGGCTGAAATTTTGCATATGACTTTTAATAACTGTGCCAAGTACCGTCCAAATCGGTGTATAACCTGATATAGCTCCCATATAAACCGATTTCCCGATTTGACTTCTTGAGTCCTAACAAGCCGCTATTTTTGTCCAATTTGGCTGATATTTTGCATGCGGTGTTCTATTATGACTTCCAACAAATGTGTCAAGTACGGCCCAAATCGGTCTATAACCTGATATAGGTTTCATATAAACCGACTTCCCGATTTGACTTCTTGAGCCCTAACAAGCCGCAAGTTTTGTCCAATTTGGCTGATATTTTGCAGATGGTGTTCTGTTATGACTCTCAAAAACTGTGCCGAATATGGTCCAAATCGGTCTACACCTAGATGGAGCTCCCATATTTTAACAGAATCTATTGTGGTGGGTTCCCAAGATTCGGCCCAGCCGAACTGAGCACTCTTTTACTTGGAATAGTAATCCTTTATTCCTCATAGTGATTCTTATTGTTTGCCGGGAGCGGGTTACTGGCCCAGCGCCCCAATCGCATGGGTTTTGTAGGATCGCACACATATCCTTCGTTGTCACAGCTTTTTCAAATATGACACTACTTCTATGGCCAATTTGTAGTCCTCAATAAGTGACACAATAAATGATTTCGATTACCGGTTGGTTGAAGATGGTTAACACTAGATTGCTAACCGCTTACAAAGTATTAAGGCCGCTCTTTATAACAGCTTCCTTTTTTCTTTTTTTTGCTAAATTATATTTTCCCTTTTAAATTCTATCCAACAACACCGTTCAGTTCTCCACAAACGAAAAAAAAAAATATATAAGAAATTAAATCGCAACATACATAATTTGTTTGGTTTAATTCGACTTTAATTAGAAATCTTCTGGAAAATAAATTAACGTGAAACGTGGCTGTCGCTGCCACGCCAAAATAAAGCCCCGATGAGGAAATTTATCGAGCGTTGCATAAAAATTAGCTTCGTTTTTATTTTAAATGTTTCTGACATACACTCTTCATTACTGCAGACAAAAACACACACACACACACACAATAAAACAGCAAAGCAAAAAGCACAAAAACACAACAAAAAGCAAACACAAAAAACACCAGTCTTAGAGAATGTCAAGTAGAAGACAAAGGATACATACTTAATTTTATAAAACATTGAACTGAGAGAGTATAACAACAACTCCAGCAATCTCCTTAAGTTCCCAAACTTCTAACAAACCCAAGAACTCCAAGGGCCACACAACGCAAACCCACGGAAATGGGGAAAAATAACATAAGGAAAGAAAACACCAAAAAAAGCAAAAAATAAATAAATTCCCCGAAAAAGTTGAATTGTAAAGAGAAGAAATGGAAGAAAAACTTTTGCTACTTTGGTATAATTTCATGCAAGGATGGGAGAGCAGCAGCAGCCGCACCACCACCAGTGGCAATAAGAGCCAAAATGTATGGCAAATGCCGGATACGGAAGAACAATTTTGACAAAACGCATGAAAATCAAATGAAAAGATGCCAAAGACGAAAAATACCTCAAATATTTTGGGTAGTTTCCAAGAAAACCACTGCATTCACTGTAGTTTGTTGCTGATATAGTCGATTTTTTGTTTGCTTCTTCTTTTGTTTGCAAGGAAAAAAAAAACAAAAACGAAATGTGTTCACAAAGTTGCTAAATAAAACATTTTTATCGTCTCCATCTTTTTGATGGAGTAGAGGAACAAGTTGGCAATAGGGCATAGTTGAAATGTCAGCCTGCTTGAGGTCATGGGCGTGTAAGTGAAATGTATTTAGAGGGGGGGCTCCATCGCATTTCCGTCATATATATGGAAGCTTAACCTTAAACTGAACCGATTTCGAACGCGTAAAGCTAACTGCTCGAAATTTTTCGCAGATACTTACTGATATTGGTCTTTGGAAATTGCTACCCGCCAGGGAATAGCCCCCTAAATTTTTAAATCAGTTTCGTATTCGACTCCCAAATACCTTTCGTTTGAGTCCCATATTGGGGTAGGGGGCCCCTTTATACCTTGGCGGCGCTGGAAATTTTTCCCAAAATTTGGAAATCAGATTCGTTTTCTACTTTATGAACACCTAGCTGGCCCGGTGTGTTTCGCCACACCCATAATTGTTTGCGGCCCCTTTTTTAAATGGTCCAATTTTGAAAAATGTTTATATTCGTATTGAACTCTTAAATAACTTTCATTAGAATCCCTTATTGCCCCCTATGGTATACATGTTTATATGGCGTATAATTTTGGTTTGAGGTGACTTCCCGGGAATTGATCCACACTTTTATAAAATTTTCGTATTCTACTCTCAAATACCTTTCTTTGGAGTCCCATTTTTGGGGCGATTCGCCTGGGAATAGATCCCAAACTTCATATTAAATTTGAATTCTACTCTCAAACACCTTTCGTTTGAATCCCATAATGTCCCGATCATCCTACATATCGGATTTAAGGTGGGACGGCCCCTATGGGATTTGAACCCAAATTTGCAACACATCGACATATCCATTTCTAACCCTAAGACGATCTAACCATGTCCGTCCGTCTGTCCGTCTGTCTGTTGAAATCACGCTACATTCTTTAAACATAGAGATATTGAGCTGAAACGTTACACAGATTCTTTTTTTTTGTCCATAAATAGGTCAAGTTCGAAAACAGGCTATATCGGACCATATCTTGATATAGCTGCCATATAGACCGATCCGCCGATTTAGGGTCTTAGGCCCATAAAAGCCACACTTATTAACCGATTTTGCCGAAATTTGGGACATCGACTAGTGTTAGGCCCTTTGACATCTTTCTTTGATTTGGACTAGATCGGTTCAGATTTGGATATAGCCCCCATATAACCCTATCCGCCGATTTAGGGTCTTAGGCCCATAAAAGCTACATTTATTATCCGATTTTGCCGAAATTTGGGCAGTGAGTTGTGTTAGGCGCTTCGACATCGTTCTTTGATTTGGTCCAGATCAGTCCAGATTTGGACATAGCTGCCATATAGACCGATCCGCCGATTTAGGGTCTTAGGCCCATAAAAGCCACATTTATTATCCGATTTTGCCAAAATTTGGGACAGCGAGTTGTGTTAGGACCTTCGACATCGTTCTCTGGTTTGGTCCAGATCGGTTCAGATTTGGATGTAGCTGCCATATAGACCGATCCTCCGATTTAGGGTCTTAGGCCCATAAAAGCCACATTTATTATCCGATTTTGCTGAAATTTGGGACAGCGAGTTGTGTTAAACCATTCGACATCCTTCCTCAATTTGGCCTAGATCAGTCCAGATTTGGATATAGCTGCCATATAGACCGATCCGCCGATTTAGGGTCTTAGGCCCATAAAAGCTACATTTATTATCCGATGTCGCCGAAATTTGGGACAGCAAGTTGCGTTAGGCCCTTCGACATTCTTCTTCAATTTGGCTCAGATCGGTTCAGATTTGGATATAGCTGCCATATAGACCGAGCTCTCGGTTTAGGGTCTTAGGCCCATAAAAGCCACATTTATTAACCGATTTTGTCGAAATTTGGGACAGAGAATAGTGTTAGGATCTTCGATATCCTTCCTCAATTTGGCTCAGATCAGTACAGATTTGGATATAGCTGCCATATAGACCGATTTGTTGATTTAGGGTCTTAGGCCCATAAAAGCCACATTTATTATCCGATTTCGCCGAAATTTGGGACAGTGAGTTAAATTAAGCCCCTCGACATTCTTCTGGCATATGGCCCAGATCGGTCCAGATTTGGATATAGCTGTCATATAGACCGATCTCTCGATTTAAGGCCTTGGGCCCATAATAGGCGCACTTATTTTCCGATTTTGCTGAAATTTGGAACAGCGAGTTGTGTTAGGCCCTTCGATATCGTTTCTCAATTTGGCCCAGATCGGTCCAGATTTGGATATAGCTGCCATATGGACCGATCCGCCGATTTAGGGTCTTAGGCCCATAAAAGCCACATTTATTATGCGATTTTGCTGAAATTTGGGACAGTGAGTTAAATTAAGCCCCTCGACATTCTTCTGCAATATGGAAGGGGTCGGTCCAGATTTGGATATAGCCCCCATATAGACCGATCCGCCGATTTAGGGTCTAAGGCCCATAAAAGCCACATTTATTATCCGATTTCGCCAAAATTTGGGACAGCGAGTTGTCTTAGGCTCTTCGACATCTTTGTAGAATTTGGCCCAGATCGGTCCAGATTTGGATATAGCTGCCATATAGACCGAGCTCTCGGTTTTAAGTTTTGGGCCCATAAAAGGCGCATTTATAATCCTATTTCTTGGAAATTTGGGACAGTGAGTTGGGTTAGGCTCTACGACATTCTTCTGCAACTTGACCCAAAATGGTGCAGATTTGGATATAGCTGCCATATAGACCGATATCTTGATTTGAAGTCTTTGTCACATAAAAGGCACATTTATAATCCGATTTCACTGAAGTTTGACTCAATGACTTATGTTAGGCTTTTCGACATCCGTTTCGTATATGGTTCAGATCCGATTATTGAACAATGACTTATACTTATTAGTATTTGATCCAAATCGGAACATATTTCGATATGGCTGTTATGGGGTCATAATGTATGCGTTTTTCACCGGATTTTGACAAAAAGTGTTTTACGTATATACCCAAGGTGTTGGGTATCCAAAGTGCGGCCCGGCCGAACTTAAGGCCTTTTTACCTTTTTAAAATTTTTTGAAATAGTTGAGCTTTTTTGCCAATAACTTGGTTCTACTTCGGTTTGGAAACTTCTTTTTTCGACATTTTTCCCATGTTCTATATATTGGGTTGCCCAAAAAGTAATTGCGGATTTTTCATATAGTCGGCGTTGACAAATTTTTTCACAGCATGTGACTCTGTAATTGCATTCTTTCTTCTGTCAGTTATCAGCTGTTACTTTTAGCTTGCTCTAGAAAAAAAGTATAAAAAAAGTATATTTGATTAAAGTTCATTCTAAGTTTTATTAAAAATGTATTTACTTTCTTTTAAAAAATCCGCAATTACTTTTTGGGCAACCCAATACATTATGGACTTAATCTAGGTCATCTTAAAACACCTTGGCTACGCCCTTGCCTACATCAATTCGCCCGAGTGACTATGTCAAGCATTCTCGTTTATTTTGTCGGTGCGTTCAATTGTCTATTAAGTGTAGACTTAATAAAAAATATTTCAGTTTTTTAATTAAAAAAGTAAGAAAGCAAAATGGAATGAAAAAAAAAGAAACAAAGAACAAAGTATAAAGGATACGTATCATGTGTAATTCTTCTACTTTTGTGAACAATGCGAATATCTCGAAGTAGTTATGCTGTTGTTTAAGCTATCTTTGATATATACAACATGCCTTTTCTGGTGATTGGACAGGAAGGACATGATAGACAGTTAAAGTTCATGAATTTTAAATTTTTTAATCCGATTTTCTATTGAAAAGTTCAATTCTTTGAAAGCTGACTAAGCCAAAGAATTTGAAGAACTACTTTGGTGATTTTTTTTTTATCACTAGTTCATTGCACTTGATTGAGCTTTTAATCTTATGCTATGACCTTTCGTTTATTCAATGACCATGTGCTAGTCAAACAGATTGAGGGACATAAGACTTATCTGTAAAAGAAGCTGCATAAGAAATACTATTCAAGGGGGAGATTAACATCTTGCAAATGGTAAATAAACTATGGCCATTGAGTAGTGTTCTGCTATGATTCTTGGATTTAAATTCTAGCAAGAACTACACTGATAGAAAAAAGACGTGTTCAAAATCGTGCACCATTGATGTCATTATCATACACATACGTTGTTGAAAATACTGTCAACAAGCGTGTATGATGTTGTGAACAGGCGTTGAATCTTAAACCATTGTTTGTACATAGGCGACTGTGGTGCTATATGGTAAGGCGTTTGTAAACATTCAACGAATGAATGGAACACATTTTCAATACTCAGCAACACACAAAAACTTTGTGCAATCTTTTAAAAACTGTGCACTAGACGTTGTCAAAATGTGAACGGATGTGGACAAAAAACTATTGTTGTTTGATGAACATTTATGGTTGGTCTGATAACATCTGTGCATTGATTCATTCCTATGAACGAATGTGGTCACTTTGTCAACGCCGTGCTTGATATTTTCCATGGGTGTACAGAAAAGTTCGTTATCTTCTCACTAAGGTGCTGTATATACAAGGAAGTGCTTTATTACCGAAGACAACTTGAATCAGAGAGCACTCCTTGATTTGAGAGAAATCTCCTAGTTATTTATGGAAAAGTTTTCATTTTGCAACAATGATATAGAACCGACGGAGATTTTTTCCCATGCGGTTCCCTTTTCATGACTTTAGGACTTTTGGTGATTTTTTTTAGGTATTAGATTTATTAGACATATAATTCATATAAACGAGCATAATTCTGTTAACAGATACCTCATAGCCTTTACGGAATGTATTTTTCAAAATTTTAACCCAATTTTGCTTTTCTATAAACGCCCCAGTTGACACTGGACTAAACATTATCCAAGCCAGCAATAGACTCCTGTTTTCTAGGTCAAGCACCTACTTCATCCTGTAATATTTTGTTATATTTGAACGAAGAAGTTTTGATTGTGGTCCATGTTGGATAGCAAAAATTGAGACCCTTGAATACAACTGGGTCGCATATAACACCAAGATCCCCTTAAGAGTTTGTAAACAACTTTTGTATTTTTATACCCTCCACCATAGGATGGGGATATATTAATTTCGTCATTCTGTTTGTAACACCTTGAAATATGCGTCTGAGACCCCATAACGTTAATCTATTCTTGATCTTTATGGCATTTTAAGTCGATCTAGCCTTGTCCGTCGGTCTGTCTGTCGAAAGCATGCTAGCTTTCAAGGAGCAAAGCTAGCCGCTTGAAATTCTGCACAAATACTTCTTATTAGTGTAGGTCGGATGGGATTGTAAATGGGCCATGTTTTGATATAGCTGCCATATAAACCGATCTGGGGTCTTGACTTCTTTAGCCTCTAGAGGGCGCAATTCTTATCCGATTGGAATGAAATTTTGCACGACGTGTTTTGCTGTGACTTCCAATAACTGTGCCATGTACGGTCCAAATCGGTTCATTACCTGATATAGCTGTCATATAAACCGATCTGGGGTCTTGACTTCTTGAGCCTCTAGAGGGCGCAATTCTTTTCCCATTGGATTGAAATATTGCACGCCGTGTTTCGCTATGACTTCCAATAACTGTACCAAGTACGGTCCAAATCGGTCCATAACCTGAAATAGCTGTCATATAAACCGATCTGGGGTCTTGATTTCTTGAGCCTCTAGATGGCGCAATTCTTATCCGATTGGAATGAAATTTTCCACAACGTGTTTCGCTATGACTTCCAATAACTGTGCCATGTAGGGTCCAAATCGGTTCATAACCTGAAATAGCTGCCATATAAACCGATCTGGGGTCTTGACTTCTTGAGCCTCTAGAGGGCGCAATTCTTATCCGATTGGAATGAAATTTTGCACGACGTGTTTTGCTGTGACTTCCAATAACTGTGCCATGTACGGTCCAAATCGGTTCATTACCTGATATAGCTGTCATATAAACCGATCTGGGGTCTTGACTTCTTGAGCCTCTAGAGGGCGCAATTCTAATCCGAATAGAATGAAATTTTGCACAACGTGCTTTATTATGATATCCATTAACCTTGCCAAGTATGGTTTAAATCGATCCATAACCTGAAATAGCTGCCATATACACCGATCTTGGGTCTTGACTTCTTTAGCCTCTAGAGGGCGCAATTCTTATCCGATTGGAATGAAATTTTCCACAACGTGTTTCGCTATGACTTCCAATAACTGTGCCATGTAGGGTCCAAATCGGTTCATAACCTGAAATAGCTGCCATATAAACCGATCTGGGGTCTTGACTTCTTGAGCCTCTAGAGGGCGCAATTCTTATCCGATTGGAATGAAATTTTGTACAACGTGCTTTGTTATGATAACCAACAACTGTGCTATGTATGGTTCAAATCGCTCCATAACCTGAAATAGCTGCCATATACACCGATCTTGGGTCTTGACTTCTTTAGCCTCTAAAGGGCCAATTATTATGCGATTTGGCTGAAATTTTGCATGAAGTGTTTTGTTTTAACGTTCAATAACTGTTCTATATATGGTTCAAATCGGTTCATAATCTGATATAGCTATCATGTAATCGGATCTGGGGTCTGGAATTCTTGATCTTCTAGAGGGCGCAATTCTTTTCCCATTGGATTGAAATATTTCACGCCGTGTTTCGCTATGACTTCCAATAACTGTACCAAGTACTGTCCAAATCGATCCATAACCTGAAATAGCTGCTATATACACCGTTCATGGGTCTTAACTTCTTGAGCCTCTAGAGGGCGCAATTCTTATTCGATTTGAATGAAATTTTACACTGGGGTTCGGTCAATCCAAGACTGTGCCGCTTTCAGCAATGCCTCGAACTCGACCTCAAGTTTCGTCTCAGGTATCTGATCGGAAACCTCTTTCATTCCTTCCAGATTACCTATTGTCGCCTCGATTATACCGCTATGGTATGACCTGTTCCTATTCTTTATTCATTCTCCCAAGTCTCATAGCTGCAATAGCTGCCTCACACTTAATCTGTATGTCGATGGGTCGGATATCTAGAATAATCTCCAGTGCTCTGTGGGCATGGTTTCCTTCGCCCCGCCTATGCCAAGAGAAGATGTTCTCTGAACCTATTGTATAATCCTTACGTGGCACTTTTTCTGCATAGCAGTCCACCAAACTACTGAGACGTAAGTGATTATTGGTGTGGTCATGCTCCTGTAGAGCCAGTGGACTATCCTCGGATGCAGGCCCGATTTCGAACCTACGACCCATTTATATATTGCCCAATATCTGTAAGCCTTCTCAGTACGCTTCTGAATGTGACACTTCCTATTAAGTTTCCTGCCCAAGATCACTCCTAAGTATTGGACCTTGTCAGATATCGAAATCGTTTTATTGAGGAAACGCAGTGCATTAAATTGGCCCACTTTTTTCCTCCTTGTGAACAAAAGCAGATTCCGGTCTTTTCTGGGTTAACATTGAGACCCCTGGATCTATCCCAGTCGTACGCCATCTGCAGGACCCTTTCGCCCCTTCAGCATAGCTGGTTCGAATCCTTATACCTTAGAAGTATAATAACATCGTCTTCGTAGTAGATGGGTTCAAATCCCTCCTCACTTAGCATTTCTAATAGATTATTTATGGTGGTCACCCATAGGAGTGGCGATAAAATGCCCCCCTGTTCCCACTTTCTCTCTTGTTTTTATATCATGGAATCCTTAATTTATCCACCTGTTCCTTAGCATATGGTTTATCCAGTCTCTAAGGATCTAGTCCACCCGATACTGGTGTAAGGATTGGCTCAGTGTTTCGGTCCGCACATTGTTAAAAGCCCCCTCGATGTCAATGCATTCCTCCAGGGTGTACGTTTTGGCATCGAAAAATTCTTCTATTTTATGCACAACCTCGTGCAGGGTAGTCTCCACTGACAGGGTAGTCTCCACTGACAGGGTAGTCTCCACTGAAGGTCTTTTTTATGCACAACCTCGTCCAGGGTAGTCTCCACTGACCTTCAGTGGAGACTACCCTGCACCCTGCATCTTTCGATGCCAAAACGTACACCCTAGCGGAATGCATTGACATCGAGGGGGCTTTTAACAATGTGCGGACCGACACACTGAACCAATCCTTAGACCAGTACCGGATGGACCAGATCCTTAGAGACTGGATAAACCATATGCTAAGGAACAGATGGATAAATTGAGGATTCCATGAAATAAAAACAAGAGAGAAAGTGGAGAATAGGGGGGCATTTTATCGCCACTCTTATGGGTGACCACCGTAAATTGACATAGGCATGCTGTTTGTATCTGATCAGTTCGCCGGATATCCTACTCTTTATCATGTTATCCACAATGCGCTCCAGGGTGTTGAGTAGAAAGGACGTAAGGCTTATAAGCCTGTAGACCTTTGGTGTCGCATAACTTGCCTTGCCGGGCTTGGGTATAAATACCACCCTTGCCTCCTGCTAGGCTTTCGGAGTATATGCAAGTCCAAGGCACGCTAAGGATATACAGGCCACTGTGCTTAAATAAAGCATTTTTCAGCGGTTTATGAAGAAAGGTGGTCGACATATATTTCCTAGGGGGTGGGTGTTCAAAGTTCGGCCCGGCCGAACTTAATGCCTTTCAACGTATTTTAATTCACTTTTCAATACTCAAAAGACTATCAAAAACGGGCATTGTTTATGGCCGGTATTTGCAATTATTTGTTGCCAAAAACTTTCACATAAGCTCGGAACACCTTGTGAAATGTGTCCCATAAACTTCACATACACTTCCTTTTCATGTAACAGAAATATACCTCTACTACTTTTTCAGTTTCTTCGCTCTCTTGTTGTTTGGAGGATTTTAAGCGACGTCGAATTTTCATGCCATAGCACATTAATAACAGAAAAAGTGCTTGTTTTTCACGCTTTTTATGCTTTACAAATCTTGACGATATATGGCATTTTGCAAAGGCTAACAACAAATGTCAGCTAAGATTTATGACACCGCACCAGTTACAATGTGCCAGAGTATGAAGTTGGCTTTTGGTTGCCAGTCGTTGTTTTGTGGTTCTATATACGGGCAAGGGCTTCTCTCTGGGTGTGTGTGTGTGTGCATGTGCGTGAGTGTACAAGAGTTTTGAAACCATGAAATTATATAGATCCGGCTTAAGAAGAAGAATAATTTCCTGTCAGTCTTTAAAAACACAACACACACTCAATGTACTACCACAGTATATGCATGGTGGCCAAGCAGCCACACATGTGTGTACATCTCTGTGTCTGTATGTGTGTTGAGTGTATTTTTCTTTATGTGGTTTATATGGGGAAGTGCACTTGATATACATATACAGACATTAACACCTGTTAGTTCATATTTTACAACTAATTAAATTTCCTCTTCAACCCAAGGTGGTTTTTGGGTAGCTTGAAGAAGAGACCATAATGGAAACTGGTACTGGATTAGTATTCTTTTGGGGTAGTAGAATGTGGCATATTGAGGTATAAAAATACAGATAAATGCCATTTAAATTGACTTCATAGCCAGCAAAGAAACTATCCGATGATTGTGTTACTGCAGTTTTGTTTAACAAAGGACGAAGCCCCATTCATTCAAGATCTACTTACAATGCCTTCATTGCTCTATCTTTACTTTTACCTTACTGCTGATGCACGTGCCCTATCAATTCATCTGAATTCATTTGCCGAAACTCAAGATTACTTAGCAGTTAGCACCATTCCCTATACTTCATGCATAAGCACAAACTTCGATGGGATATGGTAATTTCAACAACTTCATAGGTGATGGACAAATGATTGGGGAAAACCGAAGCAAATGTTGCAGCTACTGCACCATCAACCCAATAACCACCATCAATCCTCATGCGAGGAGTCTTTGATAATACCTACCCACTTAATAACGCTCAAAATGAGCAGTGCTTTGCAACTCTGCTCTACTGTGTTTTTGGTGCCATTTGGTGGCCACCTAATGAGTAGACCATGTTCAAGGGTATTTTTGGGCAAAATGCTTTCAAATTTTTATCATGATCTTAGCTGCGCTAGGAAACGACTACAAAGCATTGTCATTATGCACTTGCGAAAGATAGCAAAGTCCTCATGATTGCGGTAGGCGGTGGTGGTTTGGTACTGTCAAAGCTTCAATGTGGACAGTTTAATTAACACTGGAATTTCAGGGAAATTTTGTAGCACAGACATGTTGATACTTCCCTTTAGATCAGTTTTGTATCCTTGGCCACGGTAAGCTTCATAAATTTTTCGAATAGTAGTTTTGCAGACCTTCTACTAAGGCAATATACGAGCATATGGCAATAAGCCTGCAGCATGAACAAGCCATAGACATTGCATAGGATGGCTCCAGAGAACATACAAAGAAAACTGAGACGAAATATGCAACTATTATGATGGAAAAGTTTCATATTGGGTTGCCCAAAAAGTAATTGCGGATTTTTTAAAAGAAAGTAAATGCATTTTTAATAAAACTTCGAATGAACTTTAATCAAATATACTTTTTTTTACACTTTTTTTTCTAAAGCAAGCTAAAAGTATCAGCTGATAACTGACAGAAGAAAGAATGCAATTACAGAGCCACAAGCTGTGAAAAAATTTGTCAACGCCGACTATATGAAAAATCCGCAATTATTTTTTGGGCAACCCAATAATTGCGCCCTCTAGAGGCTGAAGAAGTCAAGATTCAAGTTCGGTTTATAGGGCAGCTCTATTAGGTTATGAACCGATTTCAACCATACTTAGCACATTTGCTGGAAGTCGTAACGAAACACGTCGTGCAAAATTTCAACCAAATCGGTTTAGAATTGCGCCCTCTAGTAGCTCAAGAAGTCAAGACTCAAGATCGGTTTATATGGCAGCTCTATCAGGTTATGGACCGATTTCAACCATACGTAACACACTTGCTCTAGTGGCTCAAGATTTAAAATCGGTTTATAGGCCAGCTCTATCAGGTTATGAATCGACTTCAACCATACTTAACACACTTGCTGGAAGTCATAACAAAACTCGCCGAGCAAACTTTTCGCCAAATCGGATAATAAATGCGCCCTCTAGAGGCTGCAGAAGTCAAGATTCAAGATCGGTTTATATGGCAGCTATATCAGGTTATGGACCGATTTGAACCATACTGGGCACAGTTGCTGGAAGTCGTAACAAAACACGCCGTGCAAACTTTTAGCCAAATCGGATAATATTTGCGCCTTCTTGAGGCTGAGAAGTCAAGATCCCAGATTGGTTTATATGGCAGCTATATCAGGTTATGGACCGATTTGAACCATATTTGCCACAGTTGTTGCAAGTCATAATAAAACACGTGGTGCAAACTTTCAGTCAAATCTGATAATAATTGCGCCCTCTAGTGAAAACCAGAAATCAAGACCCCAGATCGGTTTCTATGACAGCTATACCAGGTTATGGACCGATTTGGTCCTTACTTAGCACAGTTGTTGTATGTCATAGTAAAACAATATTTGGAAAATTTCAGTTTAAGCGGATAAAAATTGCGTCCTCTAGAAGCTCAGGAAGTCAAGACCCAAGACCGGCTTATATGGCAGCTATATCAAAACATGGACCTATATCGCCCTTTTGCAATCCCGACCGACCTACATAAATAAGAAGTATTTGTGCAAAATTTCAAGCGGCTAGCTTTACTCCTTCGAAAGTTAGCGTGGTTTCGACAGACAGACGGACGGACAGACAGACGGACGGACAAACGGACGGGCAAACGGACGGACGGACAAACGGACAGACGGATGGCAGACAGTCGGACAGACGGACAGTCGGGCAGACGGACAGTCGGACAGACGGACAGTCGGACAGACGGACAGTCGGACAGATGGACAGTCGGACAGACGGACAGTCGGACAGACGGACGGACGGTTGGACGGAAGGACAGACGAACGATCGGACAGACGGACGGATGGACGGACAGACAGACGGATCGACTTAAAATGTCATGACAATCAGAAAATATATATATACCATATGGGGTCTTAGACGAATGATTTATAATCTGATATAGCTGCCATATAAACCGATCTTGGGTCTTGATTTCTTGAGCCTCTAGAGGGCGCAATTCTTATCCGATTTGAATGCAAATTTGCACGACATGTTTTGTTATGATATCCAACAACTTTGCCAAGTATGGTTTCCAATCGATTTATAATCTGATATAGCTGCCATATAAACCGATCTTGGGTCTTGACTTCTTGAGCCTCTAGAGGGCGCAATTCTTATCCGATATGCCTGAAATTTTGTACGACGGATCCTCTCATGACCATCAACAAACGTGTTTATTATGGTCTGAATCGGTCTATAGCCCGATACAGATTGCATATAAATCGTTCTCTCTATTTTATTTCGTGACCCCCAATGGGCGCAATTCTTATACGAATTGGCTGACATTTTACACAGGTCTCCAACATATAATTTAATTGTGGTCCGAACCGGACCGTATCTTGATATCGTTTTAATAGCAGAGCAAATCTTTTCTTATATCCTTTTTTGCCTAAGAAGAGATGCCGGGAAAAGAACTCGACAAATGCGATCCATGGTGGAGGGTATATAAGATTCGGCCCGGACGAACTTAGCACGCTTTTACTTTTTTTTGCCTAAGAAGAGATGCCGGGAAAAGAACTCGACAAATGCGATCCATGGTGGAGGGTATATAAGATTCGGCCCGGCCGAACTTTGCACGCTTTTACTTGTTTTGTTTTGTTTTGTTTTTTTTTTTCAGCTTATATGACCACAATATCTATATATCAATCCTTTTAGAGTTTATTGACTTTGCCCCGTAAGTACAATCAAACTCCTTTTGCATACAAATTGTCTGCCTGACATGTGCATATACAAACTAAAAAATCAATATCAATGTATTCACTTTTGACTCCTGACCTGTGCTGTGCCACTTTTGCCCAACAATCAACAGGGGAGCTTAAGTTAAGGATTTGAATAACGTTTCATATACAAAAACCGCTTAATTCACACGCATGCCTGGTGTGCAGTGTTGGCAGCATTGTATGGGACTTGTATGGAAGTTTTATGGGACCATGCTACCCCATGCGATGCATTGCACAAGTGATCTGCATATCTGTGTGTGAAAAGTTATTGGAAGACAAGACATTATCCATGTAAATTGTTGTATAAGGATATAAGGCTTATGCTTAAATTCAAAGTAGTTGAAGGGGATTTTAAATAAGTCCTTCCCTGGGTTGACAGATAAAAATGTTAAACTGAAGTCAAAAATTGACTCTGGTGTTATGCATTGGGCTTAAGAAGTCAAACCAAAGATTCGGTCTATATGGGAACAAAATCAGGGCGTGGACCGATTCATAGGACAAATGGTAAAATTTAAATCAAATGGGACAAGAAATGATTAGGAACAAATCGAATAAGGACTTAGTCCTCTAGAAGCTCAGGAAGTCTTATCGATAGATCAGCTTATATGTGAGCTATATCAAGTAATTGACCGATATAGCCCACACTTGGCATAGAGCAATGCCTATTTTTGCCCATGAACATTCCACTAAGGAAAAGGGGCAAACTTCTCAAATATCATTGAGTGTAGCCCGATTCAAGTTTTAAGCTCAATGATAAGGGCTAAGTCCTCTAGAAGCTCAAGAAGTCTTATCGAGAGTTCAGCTTATATGGGAGCTATATCAGGGTATTGACCGATATAGCCCACACTTGGCATAGAGCATTGCCAATTTTTGCCCATGAACATTCCACTAAGGAACAGGGGCAAAATTCTCACATATCATTGAGTGCAGTCCGATTCAAATCTTAAACTCAATAATAAGTGGCCTCCTTTTTATAGCCGAGTTCGAACGGCATACCACAGTGTGACACCTCTTTGGAGAGAAGTTTTACATGGCATAGTACCTTACAAATGTTGCCAGCATTAGAAGGGGAAAACCACCGCTGGAAATTTTTTCTGATGATCTCGTCAGGATTTGAAACCAGGCGTTCAGCATCATAGGCGGACATGTTAACTTTTTCTCTATGATGGCCTCTATAGGCATAGGGCAAAGAAGTCTTATAGGAGATAGGTTTATCTGGGTTCTATAACAAAACAAGGCCCATTTACTATGCCAACAGACTTAAGTTAGGTTAATTTGACATTCTTCAATCAGATTTATACTTTTTAGTCCTTTGTGATACCAAAGGGACAGGAGATGGAAGTGATGAGGAAGGAGTGATATGCAGTATCATTGTGGGTCATACACATATTCTGGCAGTATCAGCAACGTCTTCTCATTCCCCTGTCTCCTCTGTAGGGTTTTCGTTGTCCTACTGAACGAGCTATACATGAGCGCTCTTCTGCTATGCGCTTAACTAGAAGCGCCTTGCCCAGTGAAAGGCTTCACCTTGATTAAGGTTACCAATGACAATTCCTTTGCCCGTGCAGCCAAGTCGCCTGTGTTCACGTTTCCACCTTCTCCGCTATGACCTGGCACCCAACCGATGCGGAGCGGCTCATCCTCAGAGAAGAGTCATCTCCTTATAATACTCCAAGACCTTCCAGGATCTTACTGTTCTGGTTGTTGATATTAAGATCGTTAAGATATTAACACTAGACGTCATTGCGTTTAGACCGTAGAACCACATGCAATCTGTGATCTTTGGGATTTTCTCCTACTTGATCGTGGCCCACCGTATCGCAGAGGTTAGCATGTCCGCCTATGACGCTGAACGCATGGGTTCGAATTGTGGCGAGACCATCATAAAAATTGTCAGCGGTGGTTTTTCCCTCCTAAATGCTGGGCAAAATTTGAAAAATTTGCATTTTTTGGACCGTTTTATGGCCAGGCAGTCGGATATATAACTCAATCTCCGGATCGTCAATGAAGATGTCCAGAACTGGTTTGTCCTCTAGCTTTAACTGATACATGTAGAATGAACTACCAGATGGCCAGAGCTCCATCAATCCAAGACTGAGTCGTTGGTTACACTGGCCTCAAATTTCGTCCTAGGAATTGGATCTTATTTGAAATAATCGTGAAGGCATTGAATTTAAATTTTGAAGCTGTTGCGCAATCGGACTGTCATTATATACGTTTATAGTCAGGCAGCGCTATCGGCTCTGGCGTCGGTCCATGTGAGGTCGAGGTCCAACACAGCCTGATACTCCACTTCCTTTCTGAAGAGGAGTGTCAGGCTCTGTTGGATCGCGGAAAAATCAAGGGTTAAAGGAGAGAGAAAAGGCCAAGGATCTGGCCAGGAATTGATCATTGATTAGCCTTGATCGTGCTACTGTAGTATCCCCTGTACGAGCAGGTGGACATTTTCAGGCGTGGGCTGACATCAAGGCCCTGTGGCCGTGTGTTTCATGGCACAGAAAGGAGGTCACTTATTCTGGTGTTGAGGAAGCATGAACTCGTACTGCTGATACCACTCTAAAGTCAGGTCAATGATGATGCCCTGGATACAGAGGGAGTTAGATTTCCTCGGGGTTCGCAGTGACTAGGAGGATTTTGAGACGGTCGGCCAGGGGAAGTTAGATTTCAGGTGGGTTTGCGATGATTAGGAGGATTTGGAGACAATCGATCAATTTCGCCACCTCCCCAATTACGAGAGGAAAACACAGTATTGTGGGTGAACAACTTTTCGGCCCCTGGTTTCCCACCGGGAAATTAGCCCTCTCATCATTCTAAGTTGACTCGCCAGGGCTCTCATTATTGAGAACACCTATCTCATCCGCCTAATTCCCATAGATTTGGTCTGGTGCATTGATTTCTCCTTATTTTCTTCTTTGGATCTTCAGTCTTGAACCGCACTATAAAGTGTTGGATCGAAAACACTATGAAGTGTTGAATCGACAATCTCAATGGCTTGGCTTGAGTCGATCTCAGAATGTCAAACAGCCATGCCCGTCCGTCCGCCAGTCGAGATCACGATAGTTCGAACGTATAAAGATAATCCCATGAAGGCTCATTTATTGTCCAATGTTGCCGAAATTTGGGACAGTAAGTTGTGTTAGGCCCTTCGACATCCACCTTCACTTTGGCTCAGATCGGTTAAGATTTGGGTATAGCTGACATATAGACCGATCTCTCGATTTAAGGTTTTGGGCCCATATAAGGCGCATTTATTGTCCGATGTCGCCGAAATTTGGGACAGTGAGTTAGGTTAAGCCCCTTGACATACTTCTGCAATATGGCACAGATCGGTTCAGATTTGGATATAGCTGCCATATACACCAATCCTCCGATTAAGGGTCTAAAGCCCATAAAAACCACATTTATTATCCGATTTTGCTGAAATATGGAGAAGTGAGTTGTGTTAGACCCTTCGTCATCTTTCCTCAATTTGGCTCAGATCGGTTCAGATTTGGATATAGCTGCCATATAGATCGATTTCTCGATTTAAGGTTAGGGGCCATGAAAAGTGCATTTATTATCCAATTTTGCTGAAATTTGGGACAGTAAGTCGCCTTAAGCTCTTCGACATAATTTTGCAATATGGCACAGATCGGTCCAGGTTTGGATATAGCTGCCATATAGACCGATCTCTTGATTTATGGTTTTGGGCCCATAAAAGGCGCACTTATTGTCCAATGTCGCTGAAATTTGGGACAGTGAGTTGTATTAGGCCCCTCGACATTTTTCTGAAATATGGCACAGATCGGCTGAGATTTGGGTGTAGCTGCCATATAGACCGATCTCTCGATTTAAGGTTTTGGGCCCATAAAAGGCGCATTTATTGTCCGATGTCGCTAAAATTTGGGACAGTGAGTTGTTTTAGGCCCCTCGACATTTTTCTGAAATATGGCACAGATCGGCTGAGATTTGGGTATAGCTGCCATATAGACCGATCTCTCGATTTAAGGTTTTGGGGCCATGAAAAGTGCATTTATTGTCCAATGTCGAAGAAATTTAGGACAGTGAGTTGTGTTAGGCCCCTTGATATCCTTCTTCAATTTGGCTCAGATCGGTCAAGATTTGGATATAGCTGCCATATACACCAATCCGCCGATTTAGGGTCTTAGGCCCATAAAAGCCACATTTATTATCCGATTTTGCTGAGATATGGAAAAGTGAGTTGTGTTAGACCCTTCGACATCTTTCCCCAATTTGGCTCAGATCGGTCCAGATTTGCATATAGCTGTCATATAGGCCGATCTCTCGATTTAAGGTTTTGGGCCCATAAAAGGGGCATTTATTGTCCAATGTCGCCAAAATTTGGGACAGTGAGTTAAGATAGGCCCTTCGACATCCTTCTTCAATTTGGCTCAGATCGGTCAAGATATGGATATAGCTGCCATATAGACCGATCCCTCGATTTAAAATCTTGGCCCCTTAAAAGGCGCAGTTATTGTCCGGGCCCAAAATTGGGCCCGGCCGAACTTAACGCCTTTTTACTTATTTTTTTAATATTTTGAAAGTTTTTAATTGGTTGCCAGTCTTTCATCATTCAAGCTGATCTCAGATGGCATTAATACCCCTAAGCATTTGCTGGTATCACCTTTGGATTTGTATTCAATTGTTTTTGAGTGAATGTTTTTGTTTTGATCTCCCCCTGTCTCTATTTCAATTAATGCATTCAAAACCAAAAACTCCTCTTTACAAACCACTTGTGATAGTTTTGATTAGTTCTACCATCACCTCCCACCCCCACACTTCAAATGCCTTTGTTTTAGTTGAAAGGCATTTGATATTTTTTAAGCTGTTTTTGTTTTTGTTTCATTTTGGTTTCGTTTTTTCGTTTTTTTCTAAAAGGCCACAATAAACCGGTGTTCATTTTAATGCTACTCAATTAGGGAAACCTCAATTTGTTGCCATAGTCGGTAGAGTTGAATTTTTGTGCTTTTGGTTTTTGTTCATGGTGCTCAATAGAGTTTCACATAACTACAAGTTTCATTTCGATGTATTTATTTATTTTTTTCTGTTTTTCTCTCTCTCTACAATTTTTTCACACTGAAAACTCCAATTTCATTAATAGTTTGGCAAAACTATTTGATTTTTGTTGTTTTATAAAGCTGTTGCCTTTTTGGTTTTTTTTTTTTTTTTGAATTTTTTTTCTCAAATTCCCTACCGCAATTCGGTTGCTAGGAATGTCTGTTTGGTATGCTGGCTCACGTTTATTTATTCATTTCAAATACTCGTTAGTAGGAAATGATTCCATGTTCGTTTTTTGGTTTTCTTAGGCATCAACGCGTCCTTGACGAGGAAACACCCCCACCCATTGCCAGTTATCCTTGCCCTTTCCATATGAATGTGGCAAACTACTTTTTTTTTCGTTGGCTGGGGCATTAGTTTGTTGAGTAGTTTTTCATAATTGGAAAAATGTATAAAGTACTTTGTGAATTCTGCGATTTCCCTTCCCGATAGAAAATAGGAACAGCGCTGGTACGTGTTTTGGGTTATAACTTAAGTAACAGAAAACAAAAGAACGTGCTGCATACAGCCATATACATGCATATGTTACTCTATTCAGTGTTAGGATTTAACGAAAATATGTGCTGTAGTTGTCTTAAGGAAGAGCTAGTTTTAAACAAGTAAGTGGGTGCTAAGTTCGGCCGGGCCGAATCTTATATACCCTCTACCATGGATCGCATTTGTCGAGTTCTATGCGCAGTATTTTTTTCTAGGCCAACAAAGAATACTGAATAAGAGCTGTTGTGCTATTGGAGCTATATCAAGTTATAGTCCGATTTGGACCATAAATGGATGCTGAACATTGTAGAAGTCATTGTGTAAAATTTCAGTTCATTCGGATAAGAATTGCGCCTTGTAGGGGCTCAAGAAATCAGATCGGGAGATAGGTTTATATGGGAGCTGTATCAAGCTATAGATCGATTCAGACCATATTAGACACGTATGTTGAAGATCATGAGGGAAGCCCTTGTTCAAAATTTGTGCCAAATCGGATGAAAATTGCGCCCCCTAAAGGCTCAAGAAGTCAAGACTCAAGATCGGTTTATATGGCAGCGTTATCAAAATATGGACTGATTTAAACCATACTTAGTACAGTTGTTGGAAGTGATACCAAAACACTACGTGCAAAATTTCAGTTAAATCGGACTAGAATTGCGCCCTCTAGAGGCTTAAGAAGTCAAGACCCAAGATCGGTTTATATTGCAGCTATATCAGGTTATGGACCGATATAAACCATACTTAGCGTAGTGGTTTATAAGTGATACCAGAACACTACATGCAAAATTTCAATAAAATCGGATGAGAATTGCGCCCTCTAGTGGCTTAAGAAATCAACACCCAAGATCGGTTTATATAGGAGCTATATCTGGTTTAAAACCGATTCGAACTGTACTTGGCACTGTAGTTGAGAATCATAATAGAACAGTATATCCAAAAATTCATCCAAATCGAATAAAAATCGCGGCTTGTAAGGGCTCAAGAAATCAAATCGGCAGATCGGTTTATATGGGAGCTATATAAAGCTCCTCACTGCTTTGGACCGTACTTCACGCAGGTGTTGAGAATCATAACAGAACTCTATATGCACAATTTCAGCCAATTTGGAGAAAAATTGCAGCTTCCAGGGGCTCAAGCATTCAAATGGGGAGTTCCGGCTGTATGGGAGCTATATCAGATTCTTGACTGATTTAGAGCGTACTTCGCACAGTTGTTGGAAGTCATAGCAGAACACCTCATGCAAAATTTCAGCTAAATCGGAAAAAAATTGGGGCTTGTAAAAGCTCAAGAAGTCAAATCGGAAGATCGGTTTATATTGGAGCTACATCCAAATCTGAGCCGATATGGCCCATTTGCAATCCCCAACGACCTACATTGATATTAAGAATCTGTGCCAAATTTCAGGCGGCTGGCTCTTCGCGTTCGACCACTTTTGCGATTTTTACAGATGGACGGACAAGGCTATTTCGACTCAGAATGTCGATATGATCAAGAATGTATATACTTTATGTCGTCCTAGATCAATATTTCGTAGTTTTACAAACTGAATGACTCGATTAGTATACCCCCATCCTATGGTGGTGGGTATAAAAAACCATCACTTCTCTTAGAAGATGATAACGATCATCAACATCATTGAGCTTCTAATCAGCGTGGAATTGAAACCAAGTTGAAAGTTGACTTTTCTTAAAAAATCGCAGAGTCTTACCCATCTCAAACTAAGAAATAAAGGGCTAAGTATTGCTGGCCTAGGGAGGCCATCGTAGCGCAGAGGTTAGCATGTCCGCCTATGATGCTGACCGCCTGGGTTCGAATCCTGGCGAGACCATGAGAAAAAATTTTCAGTGGTGATTTCCCCTTACCAATGCTGGCAACATTTGTGAGGTACTATGCCATGTAAAACTTCTCTCCAAAAGAGGTGTCGCACTGCGGCACGCCCTTCGGACACGGCTATAAAAAGGAGGCCCCTTATCATTGAGCTTAAATTTTGAAACAGACTGCACTCATTGTGAGAAGTTTGGCCCCTGTTCCTTATTGGAATCTTCATGGGCAAAATTTGCATTTCCATGTTTTTGGCCTAGGGAGGCCATCGTAGCGCAGAGGTTAGCATGTCCGCCTATGACGCTGATCGCCTGGGTTCGAATCCTGGCGAGACAAACAGAAAAAATTTTCAGTGGTGGTTTTCCCCTCCTAATGCTGGTAAGATTTGTGAGGTACTATGCCATGTAAAATTTCTCTCCAAAGAGGTGTCGTACTGCGGCACGCCCTTCGGACACGGCTATAAAAAGGAGGCCCCTTATCATTGAGCTTAAATTTTAATCGGACTGCACTCATTGATATGTGAGAAGTTTGGCCCCTGTGCCTTAGTGGAATGTTCATGGGCAAAATTTACATTTGCATGTTTCTGGCCTAGGGAGGCCACCGTAACGCAGAGGTTAGCATGTCCGCCCATGACGCTGAACGCCTGGGTTCGAATCCTGGCGAGACAAACAAAAAAAATTGTCAGTGGTGGTTTTCCTCTTACCAATGCTTGCAACATTGGTGAGGTACTATGCCATGCAAAATTTCTCTCCAAAAGAGGTGTCGCGCTGCGGCACGCCGTTCGGACTCGGCTATAAAAGGGAGGCCCCTCATCATTGAGCTTAGACTTGAATCGGACTGCACTCATTGATATGTGAGAAGTTTGCCCCTGTTACTTAGTGGAATGTTCCTTGGCAACATTTGCAAAATTTTCAAATTTTGTTTCTGGCCTAGAATTTGAAGTGTTTAGTCCTTCGAAGGGTTGGCTGCATTTGACAGACAGACAGACAGGCAGGTAGAAGGACAAACAAACAGATGGTCAGACAGACGGACGGAAGGATGGACAGACAGACGGATACATATGAATAGCCAGACAGACGGACGGACAGACAGATAAACAGACAGAGGGGATGGTCAGATGGACAGACATGACTAAGTCCACTTTGAATGTCAAGACTATGTACATTCTTCGCAGGGTCTTAAATCAAGTTTCAAAAGGGGTAAGGAAATTACTATAATACCCTATCCTATGCTAGGAGTATAAAAAGGCATAACATATTACTTAGCTTTCCTAAATATATTTATTGAATATTGCTAAAAATACGATATCCCAAAACGGATTTATTCGTTATGGCAACCTCATATGAAACTCATTTGGCAAATCAAAATAAAAATCCAATAAAGAAAAATCCTATTAAAATATTACAACAAAATGGCAATGCCAACATGCAGGCAACGAAAACAGAAGTTGTTTAGTTCTTGGGATTTGTTAGTTTACCTGTGTGTATATGTGTGTGTGTATTTGCTTCAACTTTTTACCAAGCTCCAAATGAAATTTGGCTTTTTGAAAAGCAATTTTCATGTCAGTTACTGTGATATACACATTTATATGTTTCTATAGTATATGTATGTATGTATGAGTGTAACTAAACAAAAGCTCCCCCATATCTCTTACCCATAGTCACAATCAATCAGTATTACAACCAATGTACAACAAAGGCCAAAAACTAGCAATAAAAAAGCAAAAAATATATAAAATTTATGGAAAAAGAACATAAAAATATAAAGCAAAACAAAACAAAAAAGAATCTTGCAGTAGCAGAATATAAAACGCTAATCGTATAAACACATTGTAATTGAATGTGAAACATGCAACTACCATAAGTCATTAGACCAACAGCCAATACAACTACAACAGCCAAGGATTAAAACAACAGCAACCAGCAAAGCAAGGATAACAACGTGCAAGGAACTTTCAACTTGGCATTTGGCAAACATTCGAGCTTCAGCATAGCATTCTAAATGCTTGTACCAATTCAATCCATAGCAGCCACCACGTATTACCAGTAGTACACTTAGAGAAATAGAAAATCAAAGTATAAACGTTATTTGACCTAGAGAAGATCATCCTAAGCGGCAACCAATACCCTAACAGGACCACTCATACAGCAACAACAGCAGCGGCAGTCTTAACTGCAGCACTGTACCACAAACAAATTTTCTTACATTTCAAGTTAAGAACAACGGCAACAAAATTAAATTAAAGACGACATGCCACAATTTTAACCACCAACTAAAGCAAATCTACAAAATAGGATTCCACCAAAGTCCATGTTTTCAGGTAAATGACAATTTGAATTGAAATGATTAGTGAACGTATTGAAACAAGAAAACAGGTGACATTAAATTTACTTCCTATGAAATTAAACGAAAACTGTTGACCTATATACCACACCAGCTAACCCGAGCCCTAATCCCAAATACCTTTCATTTGAGTCACTTATTGGCATGGTCGAAAAATGTTATCCCTTTGGGGGGTGTTTGGGGAAAGAGGTGATGCCCTAAATACATGGTCCTACATTAGGATATCCAATTCGTATTCTACTCCCAAATAACTTTATTTGAGCCCCATATTGCGATAGTCAGTAAAAAATTGCTCTTTAAGGGGTATTTTGGGAAAGGGGTAGACCCCCAGAAAATTGGTCCCGAAAATGGGTATCAATTCTTGCTCTACCCCCCAATTCCTTTCATTTAAGCTCCACATTGACATGGTCGATGGTAAATATGCCCGATTTAGGGGTGTTTTGGGGATTGGGGTTTGGAGTGGTCTCCCAAACACTAAGCCCAGAAAATATATCAGCAACGTGCTCTATTCACATATATCTATATATGATTTATTTGAACCCCATTAGGCCATTGCCCTCAAAATTGGATATCAAATTCGTTTTCTAATCTCATTTAAACTCCTTATTGCAAAAGTCAGCAAATATTTCCAGTTTGGGGTGTTGGCCCTAAAAACTATAAATGTTTAGTTCCATTGCTCTTGGTGAGCAAATACGTCCTATTTGGGGGTTATTATGGTGGTGGAATGTTCCCTAGACAGTTGGCCCCCAATGTTGATATCAGATACGTGGTCTACTCCCAAATACCTTTAATTTGAGCCCCATATTTCCATACCCCCCAAACATGACCTGCTTGGGGGGGTGTTTTGGGGATGGGCGGCCACTCAGTGAGTTGGCCTTGAAAATATATATCGGCTACGTGTTCCACTTATTTGAGCCTCATATTGCAATAGTCAGAAAATACTTACTATCTGGGTGGTGTTGTGGGGGTTGGGTGGCCCTAATAGACACTTTTCCCGAATATTTATATCAAATTTGGGCTTTACTCCCAAAGACCTATCATTTTAGCCATATATTGCTATGGTTGTAAATTTGTCTTTGGTGAAAGGCGGCCCCCCAAACACTTGGTCCCATATTTTGATACGAGACTCGTTTTCTACATTCACATACCTTTTATTTAAGCCCCATATTCCCATGGTCAGTAAAAAAGTCCTGTTTGGGGGGTGTTTTGGGGAAGGGGTCCACCCCCCATAAACGTGGTCCCACATTTGGATATCAGATTCGTACTCTACTCGCAAATACCTTTCATTTGAGTCCCATATTGCCATGGTCGGTAAATATGTCCGATTTAGGGGTGTTTTGGGGGTTGGATGGTGTTGTGGGGGTGGGGTGGCCCCATAAACACTTTTCCCGAATATTGATATCAGATTTGTGCTTTACTCCCAAGGACCTTTAATTTGAGCCCCATATTGCTATGGTCGTAAATTTTTCCCTTTTTGGGGGGTGTTTTTGGTGAGAGGCGGCCCTCCAAACACTTGGTCTCATATTTGGATATCAGATTCGTATTCTACACCCAAACACCTTTTATTTAAGCCCCATATTCCCATGGCCAGTAAATAAGTCCAGTTTGGGAGGTGTTTTGGGGAAGGGGTGGACCCCCAGAAACTTGGTCCCACATTTGGATATCAGATTCGTATTTTACTCGCAAATACCTTTCATTTGAGTCCCATATTGTCGTGATTGTTCTAAATATATGTTTGGTGGGTTTTAGGGTGGGGCAGCCCCCCTAGGTACCCCATCCGAAATTTGAATACCAAATTCTTATTTTAAGGGTACTACATGAGAGCACACAAAATTTCGCTTGCATCACTCATCTCCGAGATCTGGCGTTTCTGAAAATTAGGGTAAGGGGGAGGGTCCGCCCCCTTCAGATATCAACAAATTTAGTACTCTATTTTCACCACGGGGTCATTATGCACCATCTGTGAAAATTTCAAGAAAATCGGTTCAGCCTTTTCGGAGTCTATAAGGAACACACAAACATACAAACATACACCTACACACAAACACAAATTGATTTTTATATATAAGAAGAAGAATATAGAGCATGGTTAGGTTATTTAAGGTAAGAGTGGCAGTCCTTTATAGAATTAGACTTAGACATTTCAAAGCCCATTGCAATAGTGCAGCAGTGACAGACCATTCCTCTGATAGACATTGATCCCACTATTGACGCACTGGACATCTGAGCACGGTACCAACTCACCTACCGGGGCAACCTAAATCCCATTCAATTTATAGTAGAAGCCTTATTACCCTACAAACATTTTTCAAGAGCATTCGGCACCGCGATGTAAAAAAAAAAACAATTTTCTGAAAGATTTTTACGCAATTGTTCTTCAGTATTAGTCGCGAAACACTCTTCTAGGATACCATTGGACAATCCATTACGTGTGCGGAAGTTTTAGCAACTCTTTACGACGAATATTACGCAACCCATTTCGTTATACTCGTCCAGAAGATTGGTTTATAATTCGCCTGGGTTAACTTTTCGCGATAGTTTGGCATGCAAAGCTGTAGTTGTGCTGTGCAGTCTTCAAAATCCATGCTAATACTCGGCGAATGGAAATTCTCCAATGAGGCTCGCCTTGGCTACAGGTGAGAGAAGAGAGATTGGTCTGTACAACTGTCCCTTGCTTGCGTCCATTCCAGGCTTCAGTAGAAGGATCACTCTGCCCATCTTCAGGACATCGGGTACTATAGAGGTATTCAAAGACAAGTTGAGGATAGTTACATGATACTCCACCCTAGCTTGGAGGCCGCCTATGACGCTGAATGCCTGGGTTCAAATCCTGGCGAGACCATCATAAAATTTTCAGCGTTGGTTATGCCCTTACCAATGTTGGCGACATTTGGTAGGTACTATGCCATGTAAAACTTCTCCCCAAAGGAGGTGTCGCACTATGGCACGCCTTTCGGAAGCGGTTATAAAAAGGAGGTCCCTTATCATTGAGCTTAAACTTGAATCGGGCGGCACTCATTGATATATGAGAAGGTTGCCCCTGTTCCTTACTGGAATGTTCATGGGCAAATTGCAATTTTACACTAGCTAGATCCCGAGTTCTTCATCATCAGTGTAGAAAATCCGTCGAGGCCCAACGCCTTGGATGACTTGGCACCACGTATGACACTTGTAACTCCATCCACGGTAAATTGTGATGGCTGACCATCGGCTGGGAGACCACGGATGCGATGAATCACTCACCTCCTTGCCTTGTCACCTCAGGATGCTCAATACATTGACGGTCAAACATCCTGTTGCTTTTCTTCGGGTCATTCAAAATTACGTCGCCAAAAGGGACTAAGGTAAGGTTAGGTTAGGTAAGAGTGGCAGTCCTTTACAGACTCACTTAGACATTATTAAGTCCATTGTGATACCACAGTAGCGACAAAGCAAGGCTCCTGGCGGGAATCGAACCCACGACCCCTGCACTGGTAATCTAAGCACGCTACCAAATCGGCTATCGGGGCGCCCAGGGACTGAGGTTCTGTCAACCCCTCTTCCAAGGTTCGAGAGTGACTTAACAGTAGACCACAGCTTGCCTAAACTGGTAACCAAGTGGTCAAGCCACTGATTACGCTTAAATTCATTGACTACCCTATTAATTTCCAGAATCAGCTCTCTGATTATGGGGTTAGTGGGGTCCGTGCAATGAATCCCATTACACTTGTCTGCAAATACCACTGCCGGGAAATCGGGCCTTACTTGGGGTATTCGACTGCCTGGTATTAAGCGAGCGGCTGCTGCGTTTATGGCGTCTAGGAGTTTCCTCTCGCCAACCAACACTTTTGAGGGGGCTGTCAGTTCACTGGTGTACTCTTTGAAGCCGATTCAATCGGCCTTCTTCTAATTGATAAACCGCCGGCGCTCAGAGGTTATGATGCCGGTTTTATGTTCGAGACCATACATGACACGCTGTTGGAAAAAGGTCCCCTCCTTTTGGTCAGTTGGGTTGATATCATGCTGAAAGGCCGAATTATCAACGCAATGTTAGGGTTGGACTCGATCGGAATGAATTCGACCAAAGGAACTCTACGAGGAGGGGTTTTGTGGCTTCTTTGATTCTGAGGTTTTTCGAGAAGGTGAGAGTAAAAATTGTTACCTATGTGGATGCCATTTTCTCTCCACTATTAGGGACCTCGTTTAGGACGCGTTGAGGAAGCTATTTGATTGGGTGAAGGCCAACGAGCTTGGCATAAACCTAACCTGAGCTAACCAGAAGCAAAACAGTAGGTTAGGTTGGGTTGAAAAGAGGATGCAGGACCTCCTTCTTGTTTCATTTCCCTTCTTGTTTCCCCCCATAGGATTTTCGCCGTCCTACCGACCGTTTCGCTGTTCCACAATGTTTCATGCGCATTTGTGGCCCACTCCCTTAACTCGGACTGCGTCGACCCGAAAGGCTTCGGGTTAACCAAGTTTATTGAGGGAATTCGTCTGGCCTTCACCGCCAAATCGTCTGCCCTTTCATTTCCCCTTACTCCGATATGGCCCGGCATCCAAACGATGAGGATTTTGCCACCCTCAGAGAAGGCGTTAGTCTTCTTCTTACACTGCAAGACTGTTCGTGACCTAACCGTCCGATTTGTTATTGCCCTTAAGGCAATTTTACTGTCGATAAATATGTTCACACTCGACGTCCTCGCGTTAGCACCACACCACCACACGCATTCCATGATCACCCCGATCTCCGCCTACAGGACCGTATTAAGGTCAGGCAGTCTAAAACAGATCTCAGTCCCTGGGTTCTCAATCCAAAACAGTGCCGATGGCAGCCTCGCACTCGACCTCAAGGTTCATGTCAGGTATCCGATCGGAAACCTCTTCCCTTCCTTCCAGATTTCCTATCGTCACCTCGATTTGTGCATTTGTTTGCAACGCTAAGAAGGAGAAGAACAAGACCCATTGATAAGTATACCGTTCGACTCAGAATCACTTTCTGATTCGATTTAGCCATGTCCGTCTGGGAGTCCATGTATTCTTGTAATTAAAGTGCAGGTCATATATGTTGTATAATTTTTAAAAAAGTTGTGCACATGTCACTTTTTTGGCCCAAGGACAAACGCTATTGATTTTGAAAAAAAATCGGTCAGATTTGGATATAGCTCCCATATATACCCTTCATCCGATTTGGCTTTTTAAGGCTGTAGAAGCCACAATTTTCGTCCGATCTTTACAACATTTGGCATTGGGAAGTTTATTTGAGATCTACATATGTGTGCGAAATTTCATAAAAATCGGTCCAGATTTAGATATAGCTTCCATATATATTTTTCATCCGATGTGGACTTTTAAGGCTGTACAAGCCACAGTTTTAGTCCGATCTTTAAAATATTTTGCCTGAGATGTTTTATTTGACGTTGTAATATGTAAGGAAAATTTCATGAAAATCGGTTCAGATTTAGATATAGCTCCCATATATATTTTTCATCCGATATGGCCATTTAATGCTGAAGAAGCCCAATTTTTAACCGATCTTTACAAAATTTGGCAAGGGGTGTTTTATTTGACTTCTCCATATGTGTGCAAAATTTCATAAAAATCTGTCCAGATTTAGATATAGCTCCCATATATATGTATCACCCGATTTGCCCTTAAATGGCCGTAGTAGCTACAATTTTCAACCGATCTGCACAAAATTTGGCACAGACTGTTTTGTTACTGATCTTAACATATCTGGAAAATTTTATCAAAATCGGTTGAGATTTAGATATAGCTCCCATATATATCTTTCATCCGATTTGAACTACTAAGGCTGTAGAAGCCACAATTTTGGTCCGATCTTCACCAAATTTGGCGTGGAGTCGTTTTTGTGAAGTCCGAGTGTATGTGCATACAATTCAATAAAAATCGGTTCAAATGTAGATATAGCTCCCATATATATCTTTCATCCGATATGGACTTTTAAGGCTGTAAAAGCCACAGTTTTAGTCAGATCTTTAAAATATTTTGCGGGAGGTGTTTTATTTAACGTTGTAATATGTGTGGAAAATTTCATGAAAATCGGTCCAGACTTAGATATAGCTCCCATATATATCTTTCATCCGATATGGCCATTTAATGCTGTAGAAGCCACAATTTTTTACAGATCTTTACAAAATTCGGCATGAGGTGTTTTATTTGATATCTCCATATGTGTGCAAAATTTCATAAAAATCGGTCCAGATTTAGATATAGCTCCCATATATATGTATCGCCCGATTTGCCCTTAAATGGCCGTAGTAGCTACAATTTTCAACCGATCTGCACAAAATTTGGCACAGACTGTTTTGTTACTGATCTTAACATATCTGGAAAATTTTATCAAAATCGGTTGAGATTTTGATATAGCTCCCATATATATCTTTCATCCGATTTGAACTATTAAGGCTGTAGAAGCCACAATTTTGGTCCGATCTTCACCAAATTTGGCGTGGAGTCGTTTTTGTGAAGTCCGAGTGTATGTGCATACAATTCAATAAAAATCGGTTCAGATTTAGATATAGCTCCAATATATATCTTTCATCCGATTTGGCCTTTTAAGACAGTAAAATCCACATCTCTACAATATAGGGCAGTATACCCCTATCCTATGATGGTAAAATGCATGTCATTTGGGCGATGAAAAAAATACCAACAAAAAGCTATCAAATTAGAATACTCGTAAAAACTTTCATCCAAAAAAAAAAATCCCATATGCACGTGGCTAAATATATTGCACATGTAACTTTTTAACTGGACCGTAACAAATTGAAACCGCAAACAACTGTAGGTATGAGTGTTAAATACTCCTATTTATACTATAGCCTTAAAACAAAGTTTATGGCTAAAGGGTATGTGTGTTTGCCTCTATGTTTTTTGTTAGTATTTTCTTGTTTGTTCATATATGGCTTTAATCATAACATACTAGCCATGCTTTTAATTTATGACTTCATAAATGCCAAATAAATAAATAAACATTTTTAAAGAATTTGTCTACAATTTCTAGCCAATTATCTTCATATGCATTTCCTCAATGATTGTATGCATATTTTATGACCATAAAGAGCTTTTATGTGGCAAATTATAATTAAAAACAGATATAAATTTTCATCTTGGCCATAATTAATGTTTATCTAAACTTTATTATATGCCAGCGCAAATACATAAGAAACTAAAATCTTTGGAATATATGAACCAATAATCATTAAAAATATTAAAAGAAGAGCTGCATAATTGATTTGCTTGGCATGATAATGAGAATATTGGCAAGAATTTCTAGGAATTTAAAGCAACTTGTAGTTTAAGAGTTCAATATGGTGCTTTAGTAGTTAATGTATAAAACTGTAGAATAAAATTTTTCGAGCAAAATTTAATTTTTAAGTGGCTTGGGGGGCAGGGGGCATTGGGATAATATAAAAACCATTTTCTATATAGAATAATGATATACATATAACTTGTTTATGTTGTCTAAAAGACAAATCCTATCCCTGTATGCTGCCAACCTAATAGCCAAACCATGGTATTTCCCTCACCATTGTGTGGCCAGTCGACAAGAGATTACACAATAAATCTATGTGTCATCAAACAAAATTCTATAAATTAATTAAATTTCAAACATACCCTCAAATAAAACCAAAAACAAAACTTTTCCTTAGACGACATTAACACTAGCTCACACACACACACACACATAAGTCCATATACTCCTAACAGCTCTCATGATTATAAACCAAAATCATGAAATCTTTTGAATCAAACTAACATTCAAAGAAAAGCCCACAAAAACTTGTAAGCAAGAAGAAGAGTATTATTTGGCACTTTATCTTTGTCGTTATCCCCCATTTTGTGTAAGTTAAAGCCAAAGCATTTTTAACATCCATCCATTTAACATAAAACTAAACACATGAACAGATGTCTGCCTCTTTTCCTTAGATGTATGTGTGTGTGTGTATTTGTGTTTATTTGTTTGGTTTTTACAACAACTTTAGGGTATTCTAAACTTTTTTAATTATAACATAAAATATTGAATTGATTTGCAAAGAAGCGAGTGAGTGAATGAATCGATGTTGGAGTGTGCATCACAAATGTGCGAGTATGTGTGTGTTATTTGTCCCTGCATCTATGTATGTATGAGCTTATGGCTGCCATACTTGAGAGTTATTTTGTTTGCCTTTATATATGGCAAAACAACGAGAAAGCCAGAGACCAAAAAGAGAGGGAGAGGGAGAGAGAGCGACACACACACACATATGAGTGGAACTTGAAAAGTTTTTCGTCCAAAAGTTCCCAAAAATTGAAACTCTTTTTATTTTTATACCCTCCACCATAAGATGGGGGGTATACTAATTTCGTCATTCTGTTTGTAACTACTCGAAATATTCGTCTGAGACCCCATAAAGTATATATATTCTTAATCGTCGTGACATTTTATGTCGATCTAGCCATGTCCGTCCGTCTGTCCGTCCGTCCGTCCGTCCGTCCGTCTGTCTGTCGAAAGCACGCGAACTTCCGATGGAGTAAAGCTAGCCGCTTGAAATTTTGCACAAATACTTTTTATTAGTGTAGGTCGGTTGGTATTGTAAATGGGCCATATCGGTCCATGTTTTGATATAGCTGCCATATAAACCGATCTTGGGTCTTGACTTCTTGAGCCTCTAGAGTGCGCAATTCTTATCCGATTGAAATGAAATTTTGCACGACGTGTTTTGTTATTATATCCAACAACTGTGCCAAGTATGGTTCAAATCGGCCCATAACCTGATATAGCTGTCATATAAACCGATCTTGGGTCTTGACTTCTTGAGCCTCTAGAGGGCGCAATTCTTATCCGAATGGAATGGAATTTCGCG
The DNA here is from genome assembly GCF_963082655.1 of Stomoxys calcitrans. Classification (NCBI taxonomy): domain Eukaryota; kingdom Metazoa; phylum Arthropoda; class Insecta; order Diptera; family Muscidae; genus Stomoxys; species Stomoxys calcitrans. The sequence continues at coordinate 34,804,953 of NC_081555.1, forward strand.
CACGACGTGTTTTGTTATGATATCCAACAACTGTGCCAAGTATGGTTCAAATCGGTACATAACCTGATATAGCTGCCATATAAACCGATCTTGGGTCTTGACTTCTTGAGCCTCTAGAGGGCACAATTCTTATCCGATTTGAATGAATTTTTGCACGAAGTATTTCGTAATGGTATCCAACAATTGTGCTAAGTATGGTTGAAATCGGTCTATAACCTGATATAGCTGCCATATAAACCGATCTTGGGTCTTGACTTCTTGAGCCTCTAGAGGGCGCAATTCTTATCCGATTTGAATGAATTTTTGCACGAAGTATTTCGTTATGATATTCAACAACTGTGCCAAGTATGGTTGAAATCGGTCCATAACCTGATATGGCTGTCATATAAACAGATCTGGGGATTTGACTTCTTGAGCTTTTAGAGGGCGCAATTCCTATCCGATTTGGCTGAAATTTTGCATGACGTATTTTATTTTTACTTTCAACAACTGTGTCAAATAAGGTGCAAATCGGTTCATAACCTGATATAGCTGTTATATAAACCGATCTGGGATCTTGACTTCTTGACCCCTAGAGGTCGCAATTATTATCCGATATGCCTGAAATTTTGTACGACGGATCCTCTCATGACCATCAACAAACGTGTTTATTATGGTCTGAATCGGTCTATAGCCCGATACAGATCCCATATAAATCGTTCTCTCTATTTTACTTCGTGAGCCCCAATGGGCGCAATTCTTATACGAATTGGCTGAAATTTTACACAGGTCTCCAACATATAATTTAATTGTGGTCCGAACCGGACCATATCTTGATATCGTTTTAATAGCAGAGCAACTCTTTTCTTATATCCTTTTTTGCCTAAGAAGAGATGCGGAGAAAAGAACTCGACAAATGCGATCCATGGTGGAGGGTATATAAGATTCGGCCCGGCCGAACTTAGCACGCTTTTACTTGTTTGGCTTTCAACCTCCCCAAATGAATGGTGGTATTTTGTAAAATATTGAGCGATAAAGTGAGAATAGAATGCATGCCAAGACATTTTATGGGATTTAACATAGAAATGTTCTACAAAGTGTAAGACAATGGATTGGTGAATTTATGCTCTTCAACCAACTGATGGTAACTAATTTAAAGTGGGTATTCTTCCTTTTGGTTGGTTGCCTCCCCTTTTGCGGTTACCAGAAAGGTTAACCATTTGAAAAACAATTTTTTACATACGGACAACTTGTGAATAAAATCAAGTTAACATATATCCTTGGGATTATGTTCTTAGGTCGGAAGGGAAGAACAATAGTTCACTAACTTCTAAAGTATGAACTGCTTAAACAAAAAAAGGTGCTTAAAATATGCTCGTGACTGAAACATTGATCAAGTCTCTGTGACAAGCTTGGCTAAGACACCGCCCAACAAACAGGGGGCCGACAACGAGACAATCACGGCATCTCTCAATGTAGGAAAGACTGGGAGAAGCAATGATCCTAATAATAAAATATCAGGCGGTGCAGTGGCGAGAGACCCAACACAGCCTAACCAACAGGGGTCCTTCCTCGGGTCCCTGTTGGTTTGGGACCCGACTTCAAGATTCGGAATACTGGGATAGGTAAAGATCCTAATATTAAAACATTAGGCAGCGCAGCGACAGGTGTTTCAATGCAACCCAACGAACAGGGAGCCGATGATGGTACCATCACTTACTCCCAAGAAGCCCATTTACTTAAGATTTGGAAGGCTAATATAGGCAAAGATCCAAGTATTGAAACATCAGGCAGTACGGGCAATGTAAATCCAATGCAGCTTAACGAACAGGGATCCGACGAAGGAACCATTACAGACTTTACAAAGAGTCGGAAGCCTAGGCTAGGCAAAGAACCTAAAACGATGACATCAGGCAGTGCAGTGACATTAAACTCAATGCAGTCTAAAGAACAGGGAGCAGACGATGAGATCTTCACCTAGACCCAATAAGTCCATTTACTGGAGGACCAATGATTGCGGTAATTCAGATAAACCTCCACCGGAGCGAGACTGCTACACACGCTCTGATGGTGAAAATCAGCAAGGGCAAGATTCATATTGCCTTAATTCAGGAGCCATGGTCGAACCGGAACAAAGTTTCTGGACTGAACCATATCAACTACCAGTTGTACTATGCTACCACTGGTACTCGGCGGAGGACCTGTGTTATTTGCCATAAAAATTTTAAAAATATATTTTCCCCAGAGTTGTTAACGTCGAATGCAACAATGGTGAGACAGGGAGACGGTTGAGCATCCATGGCATCATTTTATCTGCCTTTCGACTCTCCAACACCGCCACCCACGTCGGAGCTGCAACGGCTGGTGAGGCAAGCAAAACAGACAGGAAACGAGGTACTTATAGGGTGCGATGCGAGTTCTCACCACATTTCGTGCGGGGCCAAGACCTGGCAGAGTTTTTGAATACAAACGACCTAATAACTCTTAATATTGGTAATACCGGTACCTTTGTTAATAGGACTAGGAATGAGGTATTAGATGTGACGATATGTCCGGAAAATCTAATCGATGAAGTTCATCATTGGCGGTCTCCATGGAACTCTTTATCTCTGACCATCGCAACATCGAGTCGAGTGTGAATATCTTTGCGGACAGTAAAATGACCATAAGGGCAATAACAACCAGAACGGTAAAGTCACGAACAGTTTTGCAGTGTAAGAAGGAGATTACCGCCTTCTTTGAGGATGGCATAATCCGCATCGGGCCATAACGGAGTAAGGGGGATAGCGGTCGAACACGTAAGGAAAGGATAGCCGCTTGAAATTTTGCACAGATAATTTTTATTAATGTGGAGACCACCGTAGCGCAAAGGTTTGCATGTCAGCCTATGACCCTGAACGCCTGGTTCGAATCCTGGCGAGACCATCAGAAAAAAATACTTTCAGCGGTGGTTTTCCCCTCCTAATGCTGGCAACATTTGTGAGGTACTATACCATGTACAACTTCTCTTCAAAGAGATGTCGCACTGCGGGACGCCATTCGGACTCGCCTGTAAAAAGGGGGCCCCTTAGCATTGAGCTTAAACTTGAGTCGGACTGCACTCATTGATATGTGAGCAGTTTGCCCCTGTTCCTTAGTGGAATGTTCATTTGTTCATTCATTTGTTCATTTGGCATTTGTTTGCAATTTTTATTGATGTAGGTAGTTGTGGATTTCAAATGGGCCATATAGGTTCAGATTTGGATACAGCCCCCATATAAAACGATTCCCTGTTTTGACTTCTTGAGCCCCAAGAAGCCTCACTTAATCCAACATCCATATCAACTATGATCCGAATCTGTGTACAAACAGATATAGCCACCCTTATAAACCGATCGACATATTTGATTTCTTGAGCCCTTAAAAGCATAAAATTTCATCTGATTTGTCTGAAATTTGAAACCTAGTATGATCCGAATCGGTCCATAAACAGGTATAGCCCCCATATAAACCGATCCTTGGATTTGACTTCTTCAGCCCTTAAAAGGCTAACTTTTCATCCGATTTGGCTGAAATTCGGATCAAAGATTTGTGGTATGATTTTCAACATTCATGCTAAGTATGATTCGAATCGGTCTATAAAGAAATATAGCTCCCATATAAACTGAGCCCTTAGAAGCCTTAATTTTCATCCGATTTGGCTGACATTTGGATCAAAGACTTGTGTTATGACTTCCAACATACATGCTAAGTATGATACGAATCGGTCTATAAACAGATATAGCCCCCATATAAACCGCTCCCCGGATTTGACTTCTTGAACCCTTAGAAGCCTAAATTTTCACTTGATTCGGCTGAAATTTGAAACAAGGACTTGAGTTATAACTTCCAACGTACATGGCAAGTATGATACGAATCGGTCTATAAACAGATATAGCCCCCATATAAACCGATCCCCGCATTTGACTTCTTCAGCCCTAAGAAGCTTCAAATTTCATCCGATTTGGCTGAAATTTGAAATAAGGACTTGACTTACGTTTTCAAAGATCCATGCCTAATATGATCTGTATCGGTCTATTAACAGATATAGCCCCCATATAATCCGATTATCGTATTTTACTTCTTGAGCCCCTAAAAGCCTTCATTTTCATCAGATTTGGTTGAAATTTGAAACAAGAACTTGAGTTTTGACATGCCAAGTATGATCCGAATCGGTCCATAAACAGATATAGCCCCCATATAAACAGCTCCACGTATTTGACTTATTCAGCCCTTACAAACCACAATTTTCATCCGATTTGGCTGAAATTTTGCAAAAAAGACTTGAGTTATGACTTACAACATCATTGCCAAATTTTATCAGAATCGGTCAGTATGGAGATATAGGCCCCCCTAAGTTCCAATATCCCGATACGACTTCTTGAGATCTAAATAGTTCAAATACAAACTCAGTTAAGAAGGGTACATTTTAAGCGGAATCCATGGTGGTGGGTACCCAAGATTCGGCCCAGTCGAAGTTAGGCAAAAAATATGCTTTTGCTTTTTAATATCATTTGACTGGTTTCCTAGATCGCGATTTCGTTTGGTACCATACCAAACTCATCAGTACGATCTGATCAAAAAAATATGTCTTCTAGGTTGAAACTATGCTCTTAAGGGTATTTTCCTTTGGTAAAGCAGCAAGAAAGAAAATTACCTCATATCATATATTTCTAGCAAATTAAGAGCATAGTTCGTGCCTGCAAGACATATCTTTTTGAAAAGACCCTACTGATGAGTTTGGTGTGGTACCAAACGAAATCGAAATTTAGGAAACCAGTCAAATGATATTGCAAAGCAAAAGCACATTCCCTGCCTAACTCAAAAAAGGGGATTTTTCTTTTCTATTAGGAATAGAAACAGAGAACGCTACGGACGGCAGCCGGGCAATATTCGCATTGTTTGTACCTGCAAGACATATCTTGTTGACAAGACCCTACTGATGAGTTTGGTGTGGTACCAAACGAAATCGAGATTTTGGATACCAGTTAAATGATATTACAAAGCAAAAGCAAATCTCCTGCCTAACTCATTTTGGGGGATTTTGTTTTTCTATTTGAATTAGAAACAGAGAACCCTACGGCCTGCAGCCGGACAATATTCGTATAGTTTGTACCTGCAAGACATATCTTGTTGACAAGATCCTACTGATGAGTTTGGTGTGGTACCAAATGAAATCGCGATCACGGAAACCAGCCAAATGATATTACAAAGCAAAAGCACATTTACTGCCTAACTTAAAAAAAGGGGAATTTTGTTTTTCTATTGGGAATAGAAACAGAGAACCCTTTGGTCTGCAGCCGGGCAAAATGCGATTGCCTTGAGAGAAAAGAGATTTCCTTGAGAGAAAATCTTCTTTATTTATTGCTGTATGGCAATTATGCAAAATTTTTAATCTTTCATCTTTAGCTATGTATCTTAAAAGGCTATTTTATTTTTCTTAGAGGGTTCTAGCCTGCTACAAATTTTAATCCCCTTAATGTTAATTAAATGCTACACTTGGATAGCTGAACTAAATGAAATATTAGACACAATTTTCATATTTCACAGCTATCACAACTATGCTATTAAAATTTGTTTTATGTTTTTTCTTTTGGTATGAATTAAATAAATTTATAATTAAATTTCCTATTTATTTAGCTTTCACAATAACATTTGTGTACATTTCTTGATTGTATGATACAAAAAAGTACAAGAATAAATCTACAGAACTACATTTAAAATGTCGTCAAAATATAGTGACCATTTCAAGTGTTCGTAGCTTTGTCATTGTAATGAATCAGCAAATAAATCATAAGAGTCACTTAAAATGATATCCAATTTATCGCATGCGGCATTCTCTTTGGGCTTTCTTTCATATGGTCATTGTGCATAATTCGGCGCGACACAATAAAAATAAATTATAGCAAATATTATTTATTGATAACGATAAAATTATGTGCAATTTTTTTTTTTCAAAAGCCTAGTACATCTCACATAGAGAGAATGGGAAATGTGTATTGGGTGCACACAAAGACCACTAGAATACAAGAGTGACAGGGGCAAAGTACTGAACTTGGATGTGAGTTATTTTTGTAGTTGCCGGGGCTTTGATGTTTACAATATTTGAAATAATTCATTATTCTATAGAAATATTACAACATAAGGGACGTGGAATATACAAAAAAACATTTTTTTTTTGATATTTGGTGAATCTAATACACTATTAAACTAAACATGGTGGAGGAATTCCTATTGGTTTTATTATTTCAAATGTTTCTTAGTTAATCTTGCAAGTTGCAGAAAAATGTCGAAGAGCCTAACACAACTCATTATTCCAAATTTTTGCGAAATCGGACAAAAAATGCGCCTTTTATGGCCTCAGAACCTTAAATCGAGAGATCGGTCTATATGGCAGCTATATCCAAATCTCTACCGATCTAAGCCAAAATAAAGAAGAGTGTCCAAGGGCCTAACACAACTCACTGTCCCAAATTTTGGCGAAATCGGACAATAAATGCGCCTTTTATGGGCCCAAAACCTTAAATCGAGATATGGGTCTATATATCCAAATCTGAACCGATTTGAGCCAAATTAAAGAATGATGTCGAGGGACCCAACACACTCACTGTTCCAAATTTCAGCAAAATCGGATAATAAGTGCGGCTTTTATGGGTCTAAGACCATAAATCGGAGGATCGATCTATATGGGAGCTATATCCAAATCTGAACCGATCTGGGCCAAATTGCAAAACAGATTTCGAAGGGCATAACACAACTCACTGTCCCAAATTTTGGCAAAATCGGATAATAAATGCGCCTTTTATGGGCGCAAAACATTAAATCGAGAGATCGGTCTATATGGCAGCTATATCCAAATCTAGAACGATCTGCGCCAAATCGCAAAGAGATGTCGAAGAACCCAACACAACTCACTGTCCCAAATTTTGGCAAAATTGAATAATAAATGTGGCTTTTATGGGCCTAAGACCCTAAATCGGCGGATCGGTCTATATGGCAGCTATATCCAAATCTGAATCGATCTGAGCCAAATTGACGAAGGATGTCGAAGGGCCTAGCACTACTCACTGTCCCAAATTTTTGCAAAATCGGATAATAAATGTGACTTTTATGGGCCGAAGATCCTAAATCCCCCATATAGACCGATTGGCCTATATGGGGGCTATGTGAAGGTATAGTCCGATATAGGCCACCTTCAAACTCAACCTGCTTATGGACAAAAAAAGAATCTGTGCGAAATTTCAGCTCAATATCGCTATTTTTAAGGACTGTATCGTGATTTCAACAGACAGACGGACGGACATTGCTAGATCGTTTTAGATTTTTACGCTGATCCAGAATATATGTACTTTAAAGTGTCGGAAATGGATATTTCGATGTGTTGCAAACGAAATGACAAAATGAATATACCCCCATCCTTCGGTGGTGGGTATAAAATCAATTTGTGTTTGTTTGTTTGTGTGTGTGTTCCTTATAGACTCAGAAACGGCTGAACCGATTTTCTTGAAATTTTCACAGATGGTGCATAATGATACTGTGGTGAAAATAGGGTACTACATTTTATTGAATCTGAAGGGCGAGCGGACTCTCCCCATTACCCTCATTTTTCGAAACGCCAGATCTCGTAGATGGATGGTGCAATTTAAGCGAAATTTTGTGTGCTCTCTTGTAGTAACCTACAAACAAAAATTTTGTATCCAAATTTCGGATGGTGTACCTAGGGGGGGGGGGGGTGGGGCGCCCCACCCCAAAACCTATTAAATATACACATACACCAATCACGACAATATGGGATTTAAATGAAAGGTATTTAAGATTTGAAAACCTATCTGATATCGAATTGTAGGGCCAAGTGTTTGGGGGACCTCCCCATCCCCAAAACCCCCCTAAATCAGACATATTTACCGACCATGGCAATATGGGACTCAAATGAAAGGTATTTGAGAGTAGAATAAGAATCTGATATCCACATTTCAGACAAGGTTTCTAGGGGTCCTCCCCTTCCCCAAAACACCCCCCAATCTGGACTTATTTACTGACCATCCCAATATGGGGCTTAAATGAGAGGTATTTGAGTGTAGAATTCGAATCTGATATCCAGATGTGGGACCAAGTGTTTGAGGGGCCGCCCATACCCGAGCAATACCCCAAAGAAGACAAAAAATTACTACTATAGCATTATGGGACTCAAATGAAAGGTATTTGCGAGTAATATACGCATTTGATATCCAAATTTGGGAACATCCCCCAAACAGGACTTATTTTCTGACCATGGGGCTTAAGGACGACAAATTTACGACCTTAGCAATATGGGGCTCAAATGAAAGGTCTTTGGGAGTAAAGCACACATCTGTTATCAATGTTTGGGAAAAGTGTCTAGGGGGCCACCTCACCGCCATAACACCACCCAAATAGGAAGTATTTGCTGACCATTGCAATATGAGGCTCAAATATGAGGTATTTTAGAGTAGAACACGAATCTGATATATATTTTCAAAGTCAAGCCACTGAGTGGCCGCCCCATCCCCCAAAACACGCCGCCAAACCGGTCATGTTGGCCTACTATGGAAAAATGGAGCTCTAATTAAGGGTATTTGGGAGTAGACAATGAATCTGGGACCAACTGTCTAGGGGACGCCCTGAAACCATGAGAACCCCCAAGTACGACGTATTTGCTTACCAAGGCAATTTGGGTCTTCAAGACAATGGAGCTGGTTGTTCATAGTTTTTAGGGCCTATACCCCAAACGGGACATTTTTACTGGCCTTTTCAATAAGGGGTTTTAAGTGAATGGTATTTGAGCCATGAAAACGAATTTAATATCCAATTTTGAGGCCAACGGCAATATGGGGTTCAAATATATGAGAATAGAGCACGTTGCTGATATTTTCAGGGCTTAGCGATTGGGGGACCACCCCACTTCCTAAAACACCCCTAAATCGGGCATATTTACCGACCATGTCAATGTGGGGCTTAATTGAAAGGAATTGGGAGGTAGAGCCAAAATTGATACCCACTTTCGGGATCAATTTTCAAGGGGTCTACCCCTTTCCCAAAATACCCCACAAATTGCAGTTTTTTACTGACCATCGCAATATGGGACTCAAATAAAGGTATTTAGGAGTAGAATAGGAATTTGATATCCAAATGTAGGACCATGTATTGTATTTAAGGCATCACCCTTTCCCCAAAACACCTCCCAAAAGGTAAAAATTTTTCCGATATGTGATTCAAACGAAAGGTATTTGAGATTAGAAAACGAACAATCTCATATTGTATTTATGAAATAGCAACCAGCACAGCTCTGCAATAGAATGAGCAGATCCATATGTTTCTTAGGCAGTTAACTTTGACCTGTATTCAGGCATAACAAATTTTAAAATAACGCTTTCCTTTTTTCCTTAAGTCTCTACTTTTTTCCCCTAAAATCCATTTCCAATATCAGAACCCTTTCCATTTCTTAGCAACTCATTAGTGGTGCTGATAAAGTGCCCATCATCCATTAGCAACATTCTTCTTCGAGTAGGTGATTTACACATCACTGTCTTTGCCGTCATCACCACCATCATTCTAGGCATAGTCATAGCTATAGCCACAGCCACAGCCACATCAGAAGACATAAAATATGGCCTCGTATTATAGTTTTCTCCTATGGCTCAGCATACATTGAGCAATGAATGGATGATGGTTACAAGGCTTTTTCTCTGTTGTTGTATTGTTGGCCAAGATTTCTTCAAAGGCCCTTCAAGTCAAATAATTAGCTAGCATTTGTAATTAAAGTGATGACCCAAGTATACCCGTGAAGCATGTAAAGTCAAATGAGATAACATAAATTAAAATCCTTCGTCTTCTTCGTCTTTTGCTCCTCCTTCTTAGTGAGACATTACAGACATATGGGCACATAATTTTAGACATTGGTGAATCAGATGAGATATTAGGGTGAATGTTGGCAAAAAAAATTTGACTCAAGAAAATGATAAGGGAATATCAGGAGTGCTAAAGAGTCAAATTTCTAGCTCCAGTCCCGAGTGTTGCAAAGCCACCAATACAGCTTTCTGAAAAAAATATAATTCTGCGGAATTTCCGTCATCATCTACTAGGAAACTGAGGAGAGACTTTATTAGCGGGCATTTTAAGGTGGACATCTACCAGAGATAAAATACTGTTTTTTTTTGGATCAACGCAAACATGCAACTCTAATCCACGCAATTGGCTTGCACTAAAACACAAATGATTTTGCGCTGGTGCCGTTCTATAAGTATAGGCACCGCTTTTAATCCAACGTGCGATGCCTGAGTCAAAACTACCACCGCAAAAGCTTATGGTCATGAGTCTCTTATATATGCGGTGGTATTATGAGATTTTACCAAAAACAACGCAAACACCGCAATTTTAGATATGTATACCCACCGCTATGAAGGCAACGTGCGACGATTGAGTCAAAACCACCATCGCAAAAGCTTATGGTCATGCTCCTCTTGTATATGCGGTGGTATGATGGGTTTTTACCAAAAACAATGCAACCACCGCAAAGTTTGAAAAAAATCATGAAAATTAGTAAAAAAATTTATGTAAGCAATATTAAATTACATTTTTGTTAAATTGGCTTGTATAAAAACTCAAAAGATGTATACGCAACGCATTGAATCCAACGTGCGATGTCTGAATCAAAACTACCTCCGCAAAACCTTATGGTCATGAGTCTCTTGTATATGCGGTGGTATTATGAGTGTTACCAAAAACAACGCAAACACCGCATTTTTATTTTAAACATAAAAAGTTTGCAAAAAATCCCAAGAAATCATGAAAATTAAGAAAAAAATAAATTATACGCAATACTTTGATAAAAAGTACTGGAACTTCGATATCCCTGGTAACAGAAGTTAAGGTAACTTCTTTACGGATGGTTCCAAACTAAACACCCAAGTGGGCTTTGAGGTGTACTCTAAAGATCTAGAACTGGTCATAACGAACAGGTTACTCGACCACTGCAGTGTGTATCAAGCAAAGATCCTTGCGATAAAGGTAGTGGTGGAAAGGCTTAAAATTAATTTCATTATGACGATTGGCATAAAAATCTTCTCAGACAACCAGGCAGACATTAAATCCCTGGAGAACGTATTTCTAAACACAAAAACCGCCGCAGATCTCTCATCGAGATGTCTGACCACTTCAAAATTCACCTGTTCTAGGTGCCGGGCCACAGGGAATTGTAAAGCGGACGAGCTTGCGAGACTGGAACTACCGTACATATTCCAGGGATACTGGATTCTGTGGGTTTGCCTCTAGCGACATGTAAACTAAGTTTTCAGGACCAGGTCCGAAGGGCAATGAATGATAGATGGTCACACAGAGGGGGGCTGTGAGCATTCCAAAACTATATGGCCTAATCTAGACTCGAAGAGGTCATTGGCTAGAACAGACATCTCAATTATTGTGTCCGTCATGAGAGGTCACTGTCTAATCGGAAAACATGCTGACCGCCTGAAGGTTGCCAGCAACGACTTTTGCAGAAGCTGTGAGGACATCGAAGAAGAAGAGACTACAGAAACCTTCTGAGTGTGTGTGTGTCCCGCACCAGCAGTCAAAAGGAGTTCCACTTTAGGTTCTCATTTCTTTGAGTTTAGCAATTTTTTTGTGCTGAGAGGAGCTAATCACCAAGAAGTCTCATTATGAGTGAAACCCAGAGTCACAGAAAGTATTATAGATACTTAAATTCGATCAAGCAAAAAGGGTCCACAGGGTCTCTCTATACTGCAAAATGTGTCATGTCTTCAAAGGTTTAGTAAACTTAGTCCCAGGATGCCCATTTTCAACTTTTTTAAGGAATTTTTTATTTAAATTGAGTAATTTTGTACTTGGTATTAAGAAAGTGTCCATAGGGGCGCTCTTAACTGTAAAAAATGTGTAATTTCTTCAAAGATTAAGTAAACAATGTTTAAAGTTTCCTATTTTCCAATATTTTTAAGGACAATTTCATTAGATGAAGTAATTTTTTACTTAACATTGAGAACTTTTTTATCTTAAGAGTAGAAAAAAGATTTAAAGTTTAGCAGTTTTTTTGTGCTGAGAGGAGCTAACCACCAAGAAGTCTCATTATGAGTGAAACCCAGAGTCACAGAAAGTATTATAGATACTTAAATTCGACCAAGAAAAAAGGGTTCACAGCGTCGCTCTATACTGAAAAATGTGTCGTATCTTCAAAGATTTATAAAACTTAGTTCCAGGATGCCAATTTTTTAACTTTTTTAAGGATTTTTTTTTTTTTTTTGTTTAAATTGAGTAATTTTGTACTTGATATTAAGGAAGTGTCGACAGGGGCGCTCTTAACTGTCAAAAATGTGCAATTTCTTCAAAGATTTAGTAAACGTTGTTTAAAGTTGCCTATTTTCCAATTTTTTTAGGACAATTTCATTAGATAAAGTAATTTTTTACTTAACATTGAGAACTTTTTTATCTTAAGAGTAGAAAAAAGATTTTAAGTTTAGCAATTTTTTTTTGCTGAGACGACCTAATCACCAAGAAGTCCCATTATGGGTGAAACCCAGAGTCACTGAAAGTATTATAGATACTTAAATTCGACAAAGAAAAATGGGTCCACAGGGTCGCTCTATACTGAAAAATGTGTGGTATCTTCAAAGATTAAGTAAACTTATTTGAAGTACGTCCATTTTTTTTATTTGTAGAAAAATTTCTTTAAAATGAGTAATTTTGTACTTTATATAAAGAAAGTGCGTTCTTTATTGTCAAAAATATGTCATTAATTTAAAGATTTTGTAAACTTAGTTTAAGATTGCCCCTTTTCCAACTTGTTTTTTAAGTAAAATTTCTTTAGATGAAATAAAATTGAAAAAGATTATCTTAAAAGTATAAAAAGGTTTTAATTTTAGTAATTTTTTGTGCCGAGAGGTGCTAACCATGAGATACTAAACTTCGATCAGGAAAAAAGGGTCCACAGGGTTGCTCTATGCTGAAAAAATGTGTCGTATCCTTATATATTTAGTAAAATTTAGAAGCCCACTTTAGGGAAAATTTTCTTAAATTGGGTAGTTTTGAACTTGATATTAAGGCAGTGCCCACAGGGTCGCTCTTTACTGAAAAGAATATGTCATGGCTTCAAAGATTTAGGAAACTTTGTTTAAGGATTCCCCATTTTCAAGGCAATTTTCTTTAGAGGGAGTTCTGTTTTACTTAATACTAAGATTTTTTTACTCAAAAGAAGAAAAAAGGTTTTATTTACATATATTTAGTAAAATTTGGATGCCCATTTTAGGAAAAATTTTCTTAAATTGGGTAGTTTTGAACTTGATGCTAAGGAAGTGCCCACAGTGGCGCTCTTTACTGAAAAGAATGTGTTGTTGCTTCAAAGATTTAGTAAACTTTGTTTAAGTATTTCCCATTTTCAAGGAAATTTTCTTTAGAGGGAGTAATTTTTTACCTGAAATTAAGATTTTTTTAACTTAAAAGAAGAAAAGATTTTTTTGTGTAGAGAGAATATAACCACAAATAAGTCTCATTATAAGACAAACCCAGCTTCTTACGCTGATATGCTCCATGTTATTCCATATCCTTGGAGAGGACCCTTCTTAATAAAACAGATGCATATCCTTGCACTCAATATTTTCTTATTTGAAACTAACACATATTCATCAGCATCATTATTTCTTTTTATTATTTCGAGTTTTTTTAGGTATGTCCGTTTTTCAACATTTTAAGGAAATATTTCATTAGATGGAATAATATTTTCTTAATATTAAGAAATGTTTTTCTTAAATTTAGAAAAGTAGATTTTAGTTTTAGCATTTATAATGTGTAAAGATCAGTTTACGATCAATAAGTCTCATTATGAGTCAAACCCAGAGCCACCTATGACTCTGACAGGCTACATATTATTGCACACTCTTGGCTGGAATTATTATATAGTCAAAAGTTATATGTTCTTGCTTAAAATATTTTCTTAGTTTTAACGAAAAAAATCTTTAATTTAATATAAATTCACATATTTTCAAGAGCATTACCATTCTCCCTATTACTTGATGCTTTTTTTCCTGCTCATCTTTGAATTTATTCAAAATTAGACTAATTAGAGTGCAAATGACAATAGCTGTATACCACACATGGGCACACTCATGACTATAAATTCGAATGCTGTTTTTCTTTATTTGGTTGGCTCAAAAGCAGTCAGAAGACAGCAAATGTCGACATCAAAGTGGATTTGAATTCTCCCAATGCTTTGCTAGTTCTTACTAAAATATGAATGGTACAATTTCACAACAACAACAACAGAAGAAGAAGAAGAAATTTATTCATCATATAAAGTACTTATGCAAACAAGGATAAATTTGCATTACATACACGCAAACATACATATGTATGAGTATGTGTGTAGGTATGTATGTATAAGTATGTCTAATGCCATAATTCAGCCATAGAAAACAAAAACTGAACTTTTCTTCTTAGTTGTGGTCATAAAAACACATGTGAGACATTTTATGCCTTAAGACAGATTGTCATAAATTCAACAATGCTACCCAATGAAGACTGGGTCAAGAAAATACGTTTTGTCAAAAGAACTTATGATGACTGTATATTTGTTGCTACAATCAAATTGCTTCTTGCAATAGGTAAGAGTCAAATAAAGGGCAATTTTACTTAAGAAAACCTTAAGTGGGTATATCTACTAATGGACATATTTTTATCCTATTTTGTTAAAACTCTGCTATATCCATAGGAACTTCTATATATAGGCCGATCTGGTTTATAGATGCCGAAAAGCCTCATACAGTTAACAATTCCACCAAAATGGGTCAATAAATCTGCTCTTTGTGGGAAAAAGACCCTAAATCGGACTATATGGCAGCCATGTCTGAATATGGTCCGATCTGGACTATAATGGGCAAGAATGTCAAGGGATCTATAACGGATCGTTGTTTCAAACATTATACCGTCAATTCTGATTGTGACTCCTGTTATAGTAACCGGCCACCTCTTCCCAAAAAGAAGCAGTTTTTCCTTCCTTCTTCAGTCGACGGCACTCCGGAGAGTCCACGCAATCATGACAGCCATATACAGATTCACCACTTAGGCTGGAAAAGATCCGCTTCCCTAGATGGAAAACCTGTGCCACTGCTGGGCAAAATATAAACACAGCAAGTTCTCAATCATCATGGCCTCATTAAAACCCTTCAACATGGGTTTTTATTGTTGTAATAGCCAAATATGCACATGGAGGTGACGATCCTCGCCAATCTCTTACAGCTGAGCAAGCTCGTTCTGGTCTATACCACCGATTGCCGCGAGAACATGATGGCCTTTTGTTTATTTAAAGGCACCAATATCTCGCCTTGTCGTATCGAGCATCATAGGCATTCAGTATTAAGGCCAGATCTGGCTGGTGTCCCTTGCTGTAGTTTCAGTTACTCCGTATGGAGTATTCCACCATCCGTAAGCTGTGGACCCGCCCGATAGCTCCCAGCTAACGAGGAATACCACATAGATTGGAGCTCAAAGTTCCAGACTGTGTGATGCTGCTCGGTAATGACTCTACAAGAGTCATACACACTGACCTCTTGAACATGCAATTCGTTCATTCTTTTGCGGTTAATACTAGGCCAGAGAGTTTAGGACACCGTAGCGCAGAGGTTAGCATGTCAGCCTATCGGAACGCCTGATTTCGAATCCTGACCAGAAAATCATCAAAAATATTTTCAGCTGTGGTTATCCCCACCTAATGTTGGCAACATTTGTGAGGTTGTGGGCTATGGGTTCGAATCCTGGCGAGAACATCACAAAAAATATTTTCAGTGGTGGTTATCCCCTCCTAATGCTGACAACATTTGTGAGGTTGTGGGGTCTGGGTTCGAATCCTGGCGAGAACATCACAAAAAATATTTTTTGCGGTGGTTATCCCTTCCTAATGCCGGCAATATTTGTGAGGTTGTGAGGTCTGGGTTCGAATCCTGGCGAGAACATCAACAAAAAATATTTTCAGCGGTGGTTATCCCCTCCTAATGCTGGCAACATTTGTGAGGTTATGTGGTCTTGGTTCGAATCCTGGCGAGGACATCACAAAAAATATTTTCATCGATGGTTATCCCCACCTAATGCTGGCAACATTTTTGAGGTACTATGCCATGTAAAAACTTCTCCCCAAAGAGGTGTCGCACTGCAGCACGCCCTTAAAACTCGGCTAGCTGATAATTGACCCAAAACTTCGGCAGCACTCAATGATATGGGAGAAGATTGTCCCTGTTCCAAAATGAAATGTTCATGAAGCCATTTTTCATTTACTAGGTCAGAGAGTTATGGTAATCCGGCAGCCAGCCCACGTTACTCTCGCCTCCACACCGGCCATTTTTTTTACTGTTGAAGGTAGTTCGACAAATGACACTTATACGAGCTTCTAAACCATTTAGCTCTCTGAGGAAAAGCATTTCTGAAAATATTTTTTCCTCCATCTCTTATTTCAATAAATCGTTGTTTCACGCATCCCAAGTTGGCGCTTTAGTATGAACCTGAATTTTATTCAGGGACTCAAAACATTCTGCCACGCACTACACCCTCAGTATCCTCGAATGTGAGGGCTAGAATGACCCATAAAAGGGGGGGTGGTAGTAATTTCCCACACTTTCAATTGCAACTTTCGTATAAGCAGTCTTAGGGGCATACTGTTGTCAAGTGCAACTGAGTAAATTACCATTCTTATCTCCACTTTGGAACATTTAGTAAATAGGGGTGTCTAATAATCCTCAAATATACCATCAATCGTGCAGTCTTTCCTGTCGGTATGCGAACTCGGAATATCCAGCCTCGAGTCGATCTCTCCAGCATCAACCATTCATTATTCAGTGGGAAAATCAAATTGCCCCGGCGTCATTAGTTTGAACCATTCTTCAGTTTTCCTGCCAAATGCCGAGTTCCCCAAAGATATTCCGATATCAAATAGATTGGAGTAGATCCCCAATCCCGTTTTCATTTCCACCTTGCAGCCATCAGTGAGGATTAAGGTCTAATCATCCTCAAGCACAGCTCTCAACTTCTCTATGGCAAAATCAATCCCAAATATCCCATCCAGATTTCTTCGCCGTGTCAAGTGTTCTGTTCCACTTCTGTTTCTAATTAGCATGCCGAGTTCCCTCAAGTACATCGAATGGACCTCTAAAAGACAGAGTCGGAGATGACTCTGTCTTTTTGATGAAGAACTAGTTCTTCTCGTCCTCAAACGCTGCTCAGTAGGTTGAGGCAAAATCAATCCCAAATATCCCATCCAGATTTCTTCGCCGTGTCAAATGTTCTGTTCCACTTTTGTTTCTAATAAGCAACCGAGTTCCCTCAAGTACATCGAATGGACCTCTAATGCCATCTCCGACTCTGTCTTTTTAATGAAGAACAAGTTCTTCTCTTCCTCAAAACCTGCATCGTAACGCTGCTCAGTAGGTTGAGACCTTTCTCATCATTTACCCAGAATAGAAATGTGAGCATTCCTGAGTTCAGGAAACTGGAATCTGTGGGTATGCCCCTAGCGATATGTAGGATCAGGAACGAAGGGCAACGAATTAAAGATGGTCACAAAGAGGGGGACTGTGAGCATTCCAAAACCATGTGGCCTAATCTAGACTTGAAGAGGTCTACCGCTTTGCTGTCACTGACTAGAACAGACGTCTCAGTCATTGTGTCCATCATGACAGGTCACTGTCTAATCGGAAAACATGCTGACAGACTGAAGATTGCCAGCAACGACTTTTGCAGAAACTGTGAGGACATCGAAGATGAGGAGACCATAGAACACTTTCTGTGTGTGTGTCCCGCACTGGGATTCAGAAGTAGTTCCACTTTCAGTTCTCATTTCTTTGAGAAACTGTCTAATTTAGCGGATGTGAACGTTCCCAAGTTGTTGGGCTTTTTAAAGCGATCTGGAGGGTTCATCGGTAGGAACTATGGGTTGCCCAAAAAGTAATTGCGGATTTTTTAAAAGAAAGTAAATGCATTTTTAATAAAACTTAGAATGAACTTTAATCAAATATACATTTTTTACACTTTTTTTCTAAAGCATGCTAAAAGTAACAGCTGATAACTGACAGAAGAAAGAATGCAATTACAGAGTCACAAGCTGTGAAAAAATTTGTCAACGCCGACTATATGAAAAATCCGCAATTACTTTTTGGGCAACCCAATATTGAAGATCCTATTAGGAGCCATTCTAGTTGCCAGATAGTCTGGGACCATTCTTTGTTTTGCCTTTTTCTACAAAGCATCCATGGAGGCCACCGCGTCGCAGAAGTTAACATAAATTGGAGGCCTCTTGTCATTGAGCTTAAACTTAAATCGGACAGAATTCATTTCTATACGAGAAGTTTGCCTATGTTCCTTTTTGGAATGTTCATGGGCAAATTTGCATTTGCATCCATGGAACTGTTGCCATATACGTTCACTCAAGGGATACTGAGTTCCTTTAGCGACATACGAATGTCAAGTGCATAGGAGTAGACCCCGTAACAAGTCTTCGACTCCGTAGTGTCATCAAACATAGTATCACCTACCCTATCCATGATCACAGGAAATCAAATTGGCCTCGGTGCTGGGTTGTTTAAGGCCTTCCTTCAGTTTTACCTCTATTACCTATAGCATCCAGAATGGAAATGCGAACATTACCATTCTCCTTTAGCATGCCAAATTCCCTCAACGACATGTCCATGTCAACTACATCGAAGTATACTCCAATCCCCTATTAGTCTCCACATTGAAGCGGTTAATAATCATATCGTAAATCATATCGTCCTCTGTCACTGAGTCGGTCTCCAACCTTTCTTATCGCTGAAGAGAATATTTTGAATATCGTGTCTGAAGCCTAACCCCGACCTTGGTGGCACTATCTCGCTGCATGTTCAGCAATGATTCCCAACCTGCATGTTTTGTGAACAGTTACGGAATATCTCAACTCTCTGATTCGGCTCATAACTCTCTGATTTCGGCTTGATACCCCTACTCCCACTAAGACCCGGGGTCGGAGTCGAGGATCAAACTCCATAGCCCTGCTTAGATCACCAAGTGTAGTGTTCATCCTCAACCCATTTCTGGTCGTCCATCTCGACCTTCCTCAGCTCAGCACATGGTATCCATTTAATGTGTTTTAACTGAGGCCATAGCCTTCCCTTTGTTTGCATGCCTGGTTCCCCGAGTCCAAGAGCAGCCTTGGCTGCACTATCCGGGGCACCGCACCTCACCGGGCAGTATATGTCACATCATTTCCAATCCAGCTCGAATTCAAGCCATTCCATGGATGTTCTCGAACTCCCAAGGAAAAGTCTTCATATCCACAGCTTTTCGTAGTAGAGAGCAAAAAACCATCCTGCACAACTCCTTTCTTCAGAGAAATGTCTCTACACCTCGTATCGCTTGGTGAACGGAAGACTCTACCGATCTGCCTATAAGGTATTGTAATGTAACCTGAAGTTTGAGACCAAACAGATCTCAAATGAAAACCCTTAGGGAGTGGACAACGAATTTGGTATACATTTTTGGGGTCAAGTGTCTCTTCCACATGCCGCCCACAATGTACCCCCCATAAAATTGATATTCTTGAATTTAAATAAATCTAACAAACGTTTTATAATTTCTAACCATCGTATTGACAAAACTTAACGAATTTTGGGATTCAGGTTTATTGACAGTTCTAAAAAGGAAATCTGTCAAAATAAGCCTATTTTAAATCTACATTAAGTCTTGCGGATAACGGTGTAAGTCTTTTTCCATCAACTAGATATTGAAAATTTCTTTATCTCTCTTTGGCACACACACACAAAGGCTGACAATACCAGCAGGTATTTACAAAGAGTGTAATTTTTCGATTACTTACACTTGGTGTGTCAATAAAAATTAAGATTTTCTTGTTATCTCCTCTGCCTAGTGAGCAAACTTGACCAGCATTAGTGTCAGCTGACGCCATTTTGGCTTCAAGGAATGCCATTTGACATTTGTATGTTGTTTGAAATATAAATGAACGTATCTATGTATGTATATGTGTGTGGGTGTGTGTGTGATGGCGTAGGCATGATTGGAAACAATGCGTTTGATGGGCTCTATCAAATGCCAACTTGGCCATCAAATTTTCTTGTATTTCAATTAGAATTTTTAGCCAGCATTAAAATGGCCAATTAAACGGCCAAGGCATTTTGCTTTTTTGTTCATTTCCTTTCAACAACACACACACACACACACAGACAAGGACTACCCACAGTTATAGGAGTTCAAGTACACGCGCACACACACACACACATTTGTTATGATGAGTTGTTTGACTTCTTTTAGAGACAATACCATCAGTCGCGATTAATGCCAAAAGAAATAACTCTCTGATATGTTGTGTTGGAACTCTCTGTGGAGTGGCTCTAGAGCCTCGAAGATTTTTCCGGCCATCCTGCTGCGACTCAATGGGCAATTTGCTAGCTATAGTATGTGTGTGTGTATGTGTGTGTGTGTGTTTGCTTATGTACGATAATCTTAAGAAACACAAACCATATCTGGGCTAAAGTAAATTTACAGCCAGCAAAGAAATTCTCAGCCAAGATTGTTGCAATATCCCCCATGGAGATTTATTTTTACCATGGTGATTATATTTTCTTCTTACTGAAGGTTGTTTACTCTGCTATGGGCATGTGGTTGTGCTGTGGCATGCATGTCAAGTAAAATACAGATTAGAAATTTAAGATTCTAATTTGGAAAACTGGGGTGTACCAACAATTTGTTTGCTGAAAAGATTAAAATCAAACTGTGTAGGCACTGGAGACTGACCCCAAAGATGATGTGAAGTAAAGCATCCTTTCCCTAACTGTAGTATTAGCAAAAGTTTTGGAAGCTGATAGGGGGAGCACTATATATCGAGATAAAACAAGTAAAAGCGTGATGAGATCGGCCGGGACGAATCTTATACAGTCCACACCATGGAAAGCATTCTGTCAAGCTCTTTGCCCGGTTATAGGCAAACAAAGGATAATGAGAAAAATTTGCCTTGCTATTAAAGCTATATCAGGTTATGGACCGATTCAGGCCATACTTGGTTTGGATGTTGGAGACCATAGTTGAAGTCATTGAGCAAAATTTCTGCCAAATCGGATAAGAATCGGCAGATTGGTTTATATGGGAGCTATATCAGGTTATAAACCAATTAAGACCATACTTGGCATAGTCGTTTGAAGACTATTGCATGCAAAATTTCAGCTAAATCGGATAATAATTGCGCCCGCTAGAGGCTCAAAAAGTCAAGATCCCCCATCGGTTTATATGGCATCTATATCAGGTTATGACCCGATTCGGACCATACACAGAACAGTTGTTGGAAGTCATCACAAAACACCTGAAGCAAAATTTCAGCCAAATCGGATAAGAATTGCGCCCTCTAGTGGCTCAAGAAGTCAAGGTCCAAAATCGGTTTCTATGGCAGCTATATCAAAACATGGGTTGATATGGCCGATTTACAATCCCAACTGACCTACACAAATTAGAAGACTTTGTGCAAAATTTCAAGCGCCTTGCTTTATTGCTTCTAAAGTTACCGTGCTTTCGATAGACCGACATGGCTAGTTCGACTCAGAAAGTCAAGACGATCAAGAGCCGGGCAATGACATAGGAAATGCTCCAATGTCTCATCGTCTTCCCCACATGGCCTACACATGCCATCACTTGCCGCATCGATTTTGCTTAAGGGAGCTTGTAGCTACATGTGTCCTGTAATAATACCGAAAGCTTTACGGACCTCTTGCTTACTTCCTTTCAGTTACAGCCTCGTCTTCTCACGATCCGGGTCACCCCATAGATTTTTCGCCGTCCTACCGATCGTTTCGTTGTTCCACAGTGTTTCATGTGCATTTGCCGCCCACGCCCTTAATTCGGACGGCGTCGACCCTAAAGGCTTCGGGTTAACCAAGTTAACCAGGTTAGCGTAAGTTCTCTGGCCTTCACTGCCAAATCCTCTTCCCTTACTCCATTGTGGCCCGGCACCCAAACGATGCGGATTGTGTCATCTTCAGAGAAGACGTTAATCTCCTTTTTACACCGCAAGACAATTGGCCTTACCCTCAGGGTTGTTTATGCCCTTTTGGCCATTTTACTGTTCCGGGTCGTCCATGGCTTCTGAATTAAAGCAATATGAATCTTGTCCTCGCTGATTTTCTCCATCAGAGCGTGATTAGCTTTCTCGCTCCGGTGAAGATTTATCTGTATGACCTCAAACATTGGTCCTCCTTTAGATGGGCTTCTTGGGCATGGGTGATGGTCTCATCGTCTGCTCCCTGTTCGTTAGGCAGCATTGAATTTCCAGGTACTGCACTACCTGATGTTTTAATATTAGGATCTTTGGATATCCTAGTCTTCCAAATCTTGGGAAAATCGGTAATGTTTCCATCATCGGGTCCCTGTTCGTTAGGCTGTATTGAGTCTACCGTCCCTGCACTGCCTGATGTTTCAATATTAGGATCTTTACCTATACTTGACCACTACTAGGAGGCCACCGTAGCGCGAGGTCAGCATGTCCGCTTATGAGGCTGAACGCCTGGGTTCGAATCCTGGCGAGACCATCAGAAAAATTTTTCAGCGGTGGTTTTCCCCTCCTAATACTGGCAATATTTGTGAGGTACTATGCCATGTAAAACTTCTCTCCAAAGAGGTGTGGCACGCCGTTCGGACTCGGCTACAAAAATGAGGCCCCTTATCATAGAGCTAAAACTCGAATCGGACTGCACTCATTGATATGTGAGAAGTTTGCCTCTGTTCCTTAGTGGAAAAATTTGCAATTTGTATTTTTTTGCATGTACTAATCTTCCAAATGTTGAGTAAATGGGCTTCTTGGGAGTAGGTTATGGACTCATCGGCAGCTACCCGTGCGTTAGGCGGCATTGAGTTATCTGTCACTGCACTGCCTGATATTACAGAATTAGGATCTTTATCCATCTTAATCTTCCTAATCTCGAGAGAGTCGTTGATGGTTCCGTCGTCGGGTCCCTGTTCGTTAGGCTATGTTGGGTCTTTCGCCCCTGCACTTCCTGATGTTTTTGTATTAGGATCTTTGATTATCCTAGTCTTCTCAATATAAGAGAGCCGGTGATAATCTTGTCGTCGTCCTCCTGTCCGTTAGGCGTTTTTGAGTGTCCCGCCACTGCACTGCCTGATGGCTCAATATGAGGATATTTGCCTGTCCTTGTCTACCCAATCTTGGAAAAGGCGGCCATGGCCCCGTAGTACGCCATGCCTTTAGTCTAAGCCAAACTTGTCACGGGGACTTGATCAATGCCCACCACAAGGAGAGTTCCTTCCTCCTTCTCCTTGGTTTTGTTTATTTAAGACTTCCATCATGCGTTCCGTCGCGATTTCACCTCCCACTTCCTTGATGAAGACAGTCGCTTTTGTGAGCTGTGGGATGTCTATCTTTATCATGTCGAGCTTTGCGCCTCAGGGCGTGTGGATACTTCCAACGAGCTTTTTGACGGTATCAATACATTCAGCTGACGCAAAGAGCAGCGCTAAGATGTCCCTTTTATACTCACAGCTCATAATTCGTAGGCGTGGACCCCCTTAGAGTTCAATACATGTTTGATAACCCGATCGTTTAACAAATGCCTCACCATGGACGCCATGCCTTTAGTCTTAGCCAAACTTGTCACGGGGACTTGATCAATGCTCACCACAAGGAGAGTTCCTACCCCCTTATCCTCCCTGTGGAAAACCTCCCATTTCTCCACGGCCAACTCTTGATTTTGCTTATTTAAGACTTCCATCATGCGTTCGGTAGCGATTTCTCCGCCCAAATCCTTGATGTAACCGTCACCTATGTAAGCTGTGGAATGTTCATCTTACTCACAAGGTCGTGCTTTGCGCCCCAGGGAGTGTGGATATTTCCAACAAGCTTTTTGACGGTATCAATGCATTCCGCGGACGCAAAGAGCAGCGTTAAGGCGTCCCTTCTATACTCACAGCTCATAATTCGTATGGGTGGACCCCCTTTAGAGTTCAATACTTGTTCGATAACCCCTTCGTTTACCAAATGCCTCACCTGGGACAGACGAACTGGTGGAATCCTAGCGGATACACAGCCGATATCGTTGACTGCATAAGTCATCTCATCTCTGTTGTGCTTCCTTGCCGTTCCGACGCAAGAGGGCGACTCTTTATATTTCTCAGCGACCATCTTCCCCTTCTATGATGGCTGTGGCATGCTTTTGGAAATCGCAGTCCTCCATGAAGACTCAGGGCGCGCTTCCTTCGTTGGTGTTCCGACATTGTCCCTCCACTCGTCACTGGGGGGTGGGCTGGCTTGGTCTTCCCAGAGAAAGCGGGAGCGCTTTTTCTTCTTCAGCATTTTGGCAGTATTATGCTCTTCGGGAGATCTGATTCTCTTTCCTGCTTCCGTAGAAGTGCCTGGCATTTCAGTTCTATCCCTTCCAGCATCCTGCAATTTCCTGCGAATGCGCTGCCGGTAAATACTATTCTGTCTCCTTCGTCGTGCCACGGATAACTTTCCCGGTCTGCTTGTGAGCTTAGCAAAGGCATCGCTCTCCACTGCCGTTATCCCGCTGCCCTCATCTCTATTTGCGGCTGCGATGACTGTTTCATTGATACTGTCGCTCTCTGAATTCGAGTCGGAAATGCCACCTTTACTTAAAAGCTGGGACGAACTATGCATACCTTGGGTCTATCCATCTCTTCCTCATTTATTAGTCTGACGACAAGTTGTGCGCTTTAAGCATTACTCTCGACTACAGCTGCCAAGGCATCCACACCTATGGCAGGGGAGGACAAAATGCTGCGGTCTGGCACCACCAACGCATCTGTTGGATCTTTGGAGTTCATTTTGAGCCTCCTCTAAAAAGCCTACGTCTAGCGACACATACGCTGGATCTTCAGGATCAGGCCCGCAGGGCAACGAATGACAGGTGGGCCAATTTAGACTTTAAGGGGTTTACTGCTTAGCGGACGGACTATTCTGAATTAGCGAATTTGAACATTCGCAAGTTGTTGTTCGTCAGTAGGAACATCTGCTGTGTGTGTCCCGCATTGGCAGGCGGAAGGAGTTTCCCATTTCTTTGAGAACTTGTCTGATTAAGCGGATGTGAACATTCCCAAATTATAGGGCTTTTTACGGCGATCTGGATGGTTGCTTCTCCTGTTCCTATGGTATCACAATGGACGAAAATGTCTAAGTGATTATAATTGCAGGGTGCCACACCAACCTTACTCAAAGGTTCCATTCTTTCCTATCCCACTCTTCCAAATTTAATCTTGTATATAAAATTTGATTTGTCTTTGTTTGTTCAGTGTAGACTCAGAAACGGCTGAACCGATTTTCTTGAAATTTTCACAGATTGTGCATATTGATCCCGTGGTGAAAAGGGTACTACATTTTTTGATAACTGAAGGGGGAGCGGACCCTTCCCCTTACTCTAATTTTCTGAAACGCCAGATCTCGGAGATGGGTAGTGCGATTTAAGCGAAATTTTGTGTGCTCTCATATAGTACCCTAAAAATAAAAACTTGGTATCCAAATGGGAAAGTGAGGCTTAAATAAAATGTATTTGAGTGTAGAATTCGAATCTGATATCCAAATATGGGACCAAGTGTTTGGGGGCCCGCCTTTCCCCAAAAACATCCCCCAAGGGGACAAATTTACGATCATACGAATATGGGGCTCAAATGAAAGAACTTTGGGGTAAAGCACGAATCTAATATCAATATTCGAGAAAAGTGTCTATGGGGCCACCCCGACTCCACAAGGACTCGGTTTGTTTGTTCCGTATAGAATGAAAAACGGAAGAACTGATTTTCTCGAAATTTTCGCATATTGTGCAGGTTGGTCTGTAAAAAAACATAGGCTATATAATTTTTCGGTATCAAAAGGGGGACGGACCCTCCCCATTATGCCAAAAACACAACCTAAAATCAATAGTGGACCGATCGGGACAATGTAGGTATGAAATGAAAGGTATTGGAGAGTAGAATACGAATATGATATTTAAATTTGAGTCTAAGTACCCATCGGGCCACCCCTACCCCAAAACTCCCCCAAACTGACATATTTTACGTTCATTTCAATATGGGGCTCAAGTGAAAGGTATTCGGGAGTAGATTTCGAATCGGGCATACAATAAGGTATTTGACAGTATAAAATGAATTTGATATCCAATTTTGGAGCCAAGTGTTTTGGGGTACGCCCTAAAGCACCCTCTAAACTGAACTTCATTTCCTTTGGGAATAAAGAACGAATTTGATATATATTTTCAATGCAAAGTGTCGGTGGCCGCCCCAGACCTAAAACACCCTGGTTCATATTTAGCGGCCATGACAATATGGGGCTCAAATTAAAGGGATTTGGAAGTGCAGCACGAATTTGATATCCATATTTGAGTCGAAATGACTGAGGTGCCATCCCTCCTCTAATGAGAACATTACTCTAAACAAGCACATTACCACCAGGAACCGAGAAGGGGCAAATTCCTATACATCAATGAGTGGTTTCCGATTCTAGTTTAAACTTTATGATAAGGGAGCTTTTTTATGGCCGAGTCCGAACGGCGTGCGACACCTCTTTTGGGGAAAATATTTTTAAATGACCATGCAAGGCATTGTACCTCGCAAATGACACCAACATTAAGAGGGGATAAACAGCGCTTTGTCCGATGTTCTCGCCAGGATTCGAATGCGTTCAGCGTCATAGGCTACAATGGCATGAATTCCATATCTCTATTCAGGGCCAAGTGTCCCCACTTTGGGGAAATATTTTTAAATGACCATGCAAGGCTTTATACCTCGCAAGTGTCACCAACATTAAGAGGGGATAAACAGCGCTTTGTCCGATGTTCTCGCCAGGATTCGAATGCGTTCAGGCTACGATGGCAGGGCCAAGTGTCCCCACCCTAAAAAGATATTAGAGAGTTAGAGAAGGCGCAGCGGAGCGAGCCCGGTCCGGCTAGTCTGCTATAAATATCAACCATGTTATGTCAAAGCCTAATATTTATTCAAATCATGATTCAAGATTCATGGCCTTCCTGGTAACCTTGGCTACCAAAGTCCACCGAACAAAAACAACATCTTGGAATTTTATTTAAAAATAACCTCTATTATATGCAGCCATATTAAATGCCTGCCTTTCACATTATTAATGTTGGGCAATTTGTTAAATGACAACACAATTCTTTTTACTTTGGCAATTCCTCCATAATGGCTATGACCCATATCCTTATGATATCTAAGCAGACACACACACAAACACTCACAACATCGCTCATACACCCGCAAAACAAGTGTATAGCCGCCAAAAAATGCCATTATATTGTGTTTGGCAAAGGATTTATTGACAATATCCCCATCATTTATCTCTATGAATGGGAGATTAAAACCTTCTTCTGCCATAGATTACCATGAATGTTTCAAAGCTTATGCGATTTTCTCTCCAAACTGACTAGGACTAAGAAGCAACAATTGCGGGCTATGACTCCAAACTGCCAAACCTTTGCCAAAAAGATACCCAAAAAAAAAAAAATCAATAAATTCCAAGCTGTGAAATAAAATAAAGTGGAGCATTTTTAATGAGGCCTACATACACATTTTTTGTTCTTAGTTCAAAATCTCTTCTTCTTTTGATATGACAAAAAAAACCCTTTAACAAGCTACAACATTTTCAAGTGTCGTGATGGGATTAAGCAGAAAATGAATGGTACGGTGGATTTGTATGAAACTGTTATGACACAGAAAGCGTGAAACATTTGGCAGAAAAAAAGCACCAACACTTTTAATAGGATATACGAAATATTTTTTTTTGTTTTTCACAAGTGTTATATTATCTCAAGGATATGAAAATTTAAAATGACCAGCTGCCGTATAAATGTAGGCAATAACAAGAGAAATGTCCAACCATGTTGTCGTTTTGTGTTTTTTTTCTCTTCAACAACAGCAGATA
Organism: Stomoxys calcitrans; assembly: GCF_963082655.1. Classification (NCBI taxonomy): domain Eukaryota; kingdom Metazoa; phylum Arthropoda; class Insecta; order Diptera; family Muscidae; genus Stomoxys; species Stomoxys calcitrans. The sequence continues at coordinate 34,832,893 of NC_081555.1, forward strand.
AGATTTTTTGCAAGGCAAAAACAGGCTCATTGTGTCGATAAGGTTTTGAAGGACTTGGTAATAAACAAATGTTATCCTTGCCAGGCCAAAGCTGGTAGCATGCTCATCATCATCATAATCGTCATCTTTATAACTATTTCCTTAAGGAGTCCTTTTACAAAAAAAACAAAACAAATAAAGTATACAATACTTAACTGTTGAAAGGCTTTTTACGTTCATTTCCAAGCATTTGTGTTGAATTCTTGGAAGCAACAGCAAATTGTCGGCATCTAAATGAATGTCAGGTTTTTTTTCCCCTACAACTGTCCCTCCGTCTGCCAGCCTGCCGAAGGAGTAAAGCTAGCAGCTTGAAATTTGGCACAAATATTTACCGTTAGAGTAAGACGGTTGAGCTTGTAAATGGGCCATAGAGGGCGTAATTATTATCCGATTTGGTTGAAATTTTGCATGAGATGCTTTATTATGACTTCCAACAACTGTGCTGAGTATGGTTGAAAGCTCAAGAAGTCAAATCCCCAGATCTGTTTATATGACAGCTATATCAGGTTATGGACCGATTTCAACCATACTTGGCACAGTTATAGTTTATCATAACAAAACACGTCGTGCGAAATTCCATTCCAATCGGATAAGAATTTCGCCCTCTAGAGGCTAAAGAAGTCAAGACTTAAGATCGGTTTATATGGCAGCTATATCAGGTTATGGACCGATTTGAACCATAGTTGGCACAGTTGTTGGATATAATAGCAAAACACGTCGTGCAAAATTTCATCCCAATCGGATAAGAATTGCGCATTCTAGAGGCTGAAGAAGTCAAGACCCAAAATCGGTTTATATGGCAGCTATATCAGGTTATGGACCGATTCAAACCATACTTGGCACAGTTGTTGGATATCATAACAAAACACGTCGTGCAAAATTTCATTCCAATCGGATAAGAATTGCGCACGCTAGAGGCTCAAGAAGTCAAGACCCAAGATCGTTTTATATGGCAGCTATATCAGGTTATGGACCGATTTGAACCATAGTTGGCACAGTTGTTGGATATCATAGCAAAACTCGTCGTGCGCGAAATTCCATTCCAATCGGATAAGAATTGCGCACTCTTGAGGCTCAAGAAATCAAGACCCAAGATCGGTTTATATGGCAGCTATATCAGATTATGGACCGATTTAAACCATACTTGGCACAGTTGTTGGATATCATAACTAAACACGTCGTGCAAAATTTCATCCTAATCGGATAAGAATTGCGCACTCTAGAGGCTCAAGAAGTCAAGACCCAAGATCGGTTTATATGGCAGCTATATCAAAACATGGATCGATATGGCCCATTTACAATACCAACCGACCTACACTAATAAGAAGTATTTATGCAAAATTTCAAGCGGCCAGCTTTACTCCTTCGGAAGTTAGCGTGCTTTCGACAGACAGACGGACGGACGGACGGACATGGCTAGATCGACATAAAATGTCGCGACGATCAAGAATATATATACTTTATGGGGTCTCAGACGAATATTTCGAGTAGTTACAAACAGAATGACGAAATTAGTTTACCCCTCATCTTATGGTGGAGGGTATAAAAATGCAATTACAGAGTCACAAGCTGTGAAAAAATTTGTCAAGGCCGACTATATGAAAAATCCGAAATTACTTTTTGGGTAACCCAATAGTTTGAATCGGATCCTATGCCCAACTGCAACATAACAACTTTCATTTGATTCTGGCAATTCCATAGCAATGTCGAAATATACTGATGAAAATCCATCTGCAATTATGCTACAAATGTTTCTTGGTTGGGTTAGGTTAAATGGGTTGTCCACCATAGGTGCCTGGCGCAGACGAACCCCTCTTGTCGCATTTATCCGTCACCTCATTCCCTGGAGTCCTCTCCAGTCCGGAAACCCATGTCAGCGTCACATCATGGACTCGGAGTCTAGCTAGGGGCTCTACACAATCCGTCACGCACCTCGATCTCACCGTCCTTGACCCCAAGGCCTTGAACACTGCCATACTGTCCACATAAATCCTGAGTTTTGAGGGCGGTAAATCGCTTACCAGAATTTCTCTTGCGGCTACTGTAATTGCACAGGCCTCTGCCTGAATGGCCGTACATTCGTCCGGCAGTCTCAGAGACATGCCGCTATTCAGTGCGTAGGTCTCCAAGACTCTTACCATTACCTGACTCCATCTTGGAGCCATCTCTTCTACTGTTTTTAAACGGCTCAACAAATGGCATATAGGCAAGACCGGTGAATGGTTCACAGGCCTCTGCCTGAATGGCCGTACATTCGTCCGGCAGTCTCAGAGACATGCCGCTATTCAGTGCGTAAGTCTCCAACACTCTTACCATTATCTGACTCCATCTTGGAGCCATCTCTTCTACTGTTTTTAAATGGCTCAACAAATGGCATATAGGCAAGACCGGTGAATGGTTCGCCTGGGGTAGACGAACGGCTACTGGCTCCCATCTCTTCTACTGTTTTCAATAGCTCAACAAATGACATATAAGCAAGACCGGTGAATGGTTTGCCTGGGGCAGACGAACCCCTCTTGTCGCATTTATCCATCCCCTCATTCCCTGGAGTCCTCTCAAGTCAGCGTCAAATCGTGGACTCGGAGCTTATTCAAGGGCTCCACATAATCCGCCACTCACTTCTACCACTGTCCTCGATCTCACCATCCTCGACCTCAAGGCCTTGAACGCCGCCATACTGTCTACATAAATCCTGAGTTTTGATCACTTGAATCACTTACAAGAATTTCTCTTGCGGCTACTGTAATGGCACAGACCTCTTCCTGAATAACCGTACACTCTTCTGGCAATCTCAGAGACATGCCGATATTGAGTGCGTTCGACTGACTCCATCTTGGAGCCATCAGTACAGATTGAACTCGCATCCTTCCCCAACACAGAATTCGTCCTCAGTTCATCACTTCCAGGAAAATCCTGAATGCCCTAATCCCAATCGGTACCGGTGCCAGGTAGTCGGAGATCCTACTCAGTCTACCCTCTGCATCCATTATATACAAATGTTTATAAGTATGCATCCTTCTTTCTCCCTCGTGTTGGACATTTTCCCTTGAAATTTCCATTAAGCAACTGTGGAGGTACATCTCTTATATCAATTAGCTCCCCACTTCCTCGCTAATGTCCTTTTTTTCACTTAACCAACACGCAGAGGATGCCCCCTATTTATGCAGTGAATTGCGTTGGCAATTAGGAAAGTTACAGGTTGGAGGGGCGAAAGAGGGAGTAGTGTTCATTGATATTCGTCTTAAATTTCTGAACGTCAATGTCAGTGGGAAAGCTATTAGTCGGAAGTCGATTCCACATACGTATGGTTCGGCCGAAAAATGTATTTTCTCGGTAATTTCATGATTCGGTGGACTGGCCAATCAATTACAAACGGATGTGAGTTCCTGGCAAGCCTTGTATTCCTGGTGAACATCCTAACGTCTGGGATTAGAAGACGAATATCCCTGGAACACACGTCATGAAAATAACGATAACGATTCCGACGATGCTCAAGAGAAGCAAAAGAGTTGGATAGCCTACTGTCTTCAATCAACACCATTCGTTGAACACCTCTCCGTTGAACCCGGTCAAGTAGCTCCAAGTATGATTTTGGAGCTCCTGCCCATATGTGAGAGTTATATTCCATTCTCAGCCTGATGTAGGTGGTATAGATATTGAGAAGATCAGAAGAGGTGAAATATTTCTTGCACCGCCTAAGAAAGCCCAAACACTTGAATGCTGTAGGCAAGCAAGTTTGTTCCGGTCCAAAGAACCTATCGCAGCGGGAACAGGGTCGCCATTGGTTATTTAAAGGTGCCAATAAGTCGCCTTGCCATATCTATTGGTTGCCCAAAAAGTAATTGCGGATTTTTTAATAAAACTTAGAATGAACTTTAATCAAATATACTTTTTTTACACTTTTTTTCTAAAGCAAGCTAAAATTAACAGCTGATAACTGACAGAAGAAAGAATGCAATTACAGAGTCACAAGCTGCGAAAAAAATTGACAACGCCGACTATATGAAAAATCCGCAATTACTTTTTGGGCAACCCAATAGCATCATAGGCACTCAGTATTTGTGCAAGACCCGGTATCGAGTGGAGAGTCTTAGTGAGAGGTCGGCACTGAGACTCCGTTCGATGCCGCTGATTGTCCGCGACTGCCGTTGCATCTACTCCGTATGTAGCATTCTACTATCCGCAACCTGTGGACTCACGTGGTAGCTCGTAGCTAAGCTTCTTGTGACAGCAATGAACACCACACAGATCGGACCTCAATGTTTCAGCCTGTGCGGTACTCACAGCTATCCCGTGCCTGTATCATTTAGAGGTGTCCGATATGAGTTTAAGCTCAATAATAAGTTACCTCTTTGTTATGGTCGAGTCCGAGTGGCTTGCCGCAGAGCGACACCACTTAATAGAGAAGTTTACATGGCTGATTACCTAAGGTTAATACCTCACAAATGTTGCCAGCACTAGGAGGGGATAACCAGCGCTGAAAATTTGTTCTGATGTTCTCGCCGGGACTTGAACCCAGGTGTTCAGAGTCAAAGGTGGACATGCTAGCCTCTAAGCTACGCTGGATCATTGGGATATTGGACAAAACATAATACAAATTTTCGCCTTTTTATATTGGAAATGTGAAGATCATCATATAACCACAGTCTCTTAGATGAACTCTATGCCACTGTCGAATTAGGAATTTTAAGTTCTTTACCTGGCGTTAAGTGAAACAAACTTAGCATTAATTGCACCCAGCATTCTTTTATCGAATTCGGAAACTAACACTCTATACACTGCTAACTTTAGCGCTGGTTGTTGGCCCCAACTTGCACAATTGACCCTGAACATATCATTAAGCAATTGCGGGGGTACATCTCTCAATTATCTTCTATCAGTGGTGTCCCCTCCGAGTTTAAGCTCAATAACAAGTGAACTTCTTTTTATTGCCAAGTACAAATGGCTTGCCACAGAGCGACACCACGTTTGATGAAATAATCTAAGCATCATTCATCCCTATACCGAATATGAAGGCTAAAACTCTACTTCACTCCTAACTTTAATGCCTTGCAGCGGATTGCATTTTCCTTACCAAACGATATTGATTGAATGAACAAATATTGTTACAAATATTGTTTCACTCCTTCCTTTAAACATGACCTCATTCTGAAAAAAATCGTCTATACTAAGGATGCTGTTATACTAACACTCTTCTATGCCATATTTATTTTCATGCTTAACGTGTGATAAATCTTTAAAAACATAAAAATATTGCTCTCTTCTGGTTTTAAAATGTACACACATACACGCACACACACACACAAATGCTCACAAAACTATTTTTAGACAATGTGTGTACAATGTGAATGGAGCGAAAACAACAACCACCACTAAACGGTGAGATAGCAGTGAAATACGGCCAATGCGAAATGACTTCATAAATCTTTGACTCGAAAGCACAACAAAGGCTATGAAATATGAGCAGATCTATGTATCAAATGCTTCAACAAATTAATGACAATGTTGAGTATGAAAGGATTTAATGGACAACATAGGGAGCAAGATTGAGAGGTATAGGAAATCTATAGAAAATTTAAAAATTTTTTCAAACAAAAATGGGAGTATGTATTTTGAGAATATTTGGCAAAAGGAGAAGAAATACTTGTACAGGAAGGTGTTGAATGGATCAGGAAGGAAGATGTTGAAGGAATCAAACTTACCATAGGATAACAATACTGTAATAGTAGCAGAACTTGTAGGAAAATTCTAACAAATTTTGTAGGAATCTCTCTTTAATATTTCCGATTTTGCGGAGATCAATTTCATACTTATACAACGTTTTTCTAAAGTTATCTTCCTTAAAAAGACCCTTCTTAATATTTGATAATGTGGTGAAATTGCCTTAATGAGGGAATAATAAGAGGCCAACAATATCTGTGAACTTTTTGGTAGTTTCATTTATGCTGAAGATGAAGAACTTCAAAAAGATCTCTAATTACAATAGATCAACTTTGACTTTAGGCCTTGAAGATAAATGTTTTATGTGATTTTTCGAGCACCTTCTAGCTGGAGATCATATTCAATGCCTTCTATTCCAAGAATAACATAGCAAAGAACTTATAAAAGTTGAACAAGTGTGAGTTATTATTCAAAACACTTTTGACTGGCTCAATGGATCATGATTTCTGATATGCCCTGTATCTTCATCAACACCTTTGTCAAATTGATTAAGGTGCTCTACATACCCAAAGACTATTGAGTATGGTGTAGAGCACGCAAACTCTTCTTACTGAAGTAAGAAAGAGAACAAAGCCCTACTTTCCACTATTCCGCTACAAACTAATCACCAATTCTTAGAACAACAAACACATCAACATTGCTAAACTCTTTTTGTTGCCCATTTGTATATTCTATGAGTGTCACTGCAAGTGCTTTTTGTACTTAGACCGCATTGATCAACACCACAGCGACGGGCCGGTTCATTTAGTTTAACTGTTTGCGCTCCTTTATTTTGATCTTTAAAATCTTTTCGTGATTTTTCGAACATCTTCTAGCTCGAAGTGTGTTATTATTCAAAACACTTTTGACTGACTCAGTGGATCATGATTTCTGATATACCATGTTTCTTTATCAACACCTTTGTCAAGTTTATTAAGGTTCCCTACATACCCAAAGACTATTGAGTATGGTGTAGAGCACGCTAACTCTTCTCACTGAAGTAAGAAGGAGAACAAAGCCTTAATATCCACAATTGCGATACTAACTAATCATCAATACTTAGACCAACAAACACATCAATATTGCTAAAATGCTGCAAAACAACACTTGAACATTCTTTGAGTGTCACTGCAAGCTTTTTGGGCTTAGGCCGCATTGACCTACACCAACCACAGCGACGGGATAGTTCGTTTGGTTTTCTGTTTCCGCTCCTTTATTTTGACCTTTAAGAACTTTTCTGATTTTTCTAACATCTCCCAGCTCGAGGTCACATTCAATGCTTTCTATTCTAAGAAGAACTTGTAAAAGTGTTTTATTATTCAAAACACTTTGGACTGGCTCAGTGGATCATGATTTCTGATATGCCATGTATCTTCATCATTAAATTTTTTCTATCAACCAACACGCAGGGGATGTCCCCCATGAATGCAGTGCATTGTGTTGGCGAGAGGAAATAAGGAATTGGAGTGGGGAAAATATTCCGATTTTGCGGAGATCAATTTCATACTTATACAACGTTTTTCTAAAGTTATCTTCCTTAAAAAGACCCTTCTTAATATTTGATAATGTGGTGAAATTGCCTTAATGAGGGAATAATAAGAGGCCAACAATATCTGTGAACTTTTTGGTAGTTTCATTTATGCTGAAGATGAAGAACTTCAAAAAGATCTCTAATTACAATAGATCAACTTTGACTTTAGGCCTTGAAGATAAATGTTTTATGTGATTTTTCGAGCACCTTCTAGCTGGAGATCATATTCAATGCCTTCTATTCCAAGAATAACATAGCAAAGAACTTATAAAAGTTGAACAAGTGTGAGTTATTATTCAAAACACTTTTGACTGGCTCAATGGATCATGATTTCTGATATGCCCTGTATCTTCATCAACACCTTTGTCAAATTGATTAAGGTGCTCTACATACCCAAAGACTATTGAGTATGGTGTAGAGCACGCAAACTCTTCTTACTGAAGTAAGAAAGAGAACAAAGCCCTACTTTCCACTATTCCGCTACAAACTAATCACCAATTCTTAGAACAACAAACACATCAACATTGCTAAACTCTTTTTGTTGCCCATTTGTATATTCTATGAGTGTCACTGCAAGTGCTTTTTGTACTTAGACCGCATTGATCAACACCACAGCGACGGGCCGGTTCATTTAGTGTAACTGTTTGCGCTCCTTTATTTTGATCTTTAAAATCTTTTCGTGATTTTTCGAACATCTTCTAGCTCGAAGTGTGTTATTATTCAAAACACTTTTGACTGACTCAGTGGATCATGATTTCTGATATGCCATGTTTCTTTATCAACACCTTTGTCAAGTTTATTAAGGTTCCCTACATACCCAAAGACTATTGAGTATGGTGTAGAGCACGCTAACTCTTCTCACTGAAGTAAGAAGGAGAACAAAGCCTTAATATCCACAATTGCGATACTAACTAATCATCAATACTTAGACCAACAAACACATCAATATTGCTAAAATGCTGCAAAACAACACTTGAACATTCTTTGAGTGTCACTGCAAGCTTTTTGGGCTTAGGCCGCATTGACCTACACCAACCACAGCGACGGGATAGTTCGTTTGGTTTTCTGTTTCCGCTCCTTTATTTTGACCTTTAAGAACTTTTCTGATTTTTCTAACATCTCCCAGCTCGAGGTCACATTCAATGCTTTCTATTCTAAGAAGAACTTGTAAAAGTGTTTTATTATTCAAAACACTTTGGACTGGCTCAGTGGATCATGATTTCTGATATGCCATGTATCTTCATCATTAAATTTTTTCTATCAACCAACACGCAGGGGATGTCCCCCATGAATGCAGTGCATTGTGTTGGCGAGAGGAAATAAGGAATTGGAGTGGGGAAAAGGAATTTAATGCTTATTGACATTTGTCTAAAATCTCTGGATGTCAGGGTGGGTGGGAAAAACGTTAGCCGGCAGTCAATTTCACATACGAAAGGTTCGACCGAAATAAGATTTAAGATCTCTATAATGCATTGTCCGGTCCGCTACTAATGGGAGTGAGTTTCTGGAATGTCTAGTATCTCTGACAAACATCCTTACATCGGGAATAAGAAGACGAATATCAGATCAGCACATACCATGAAAGTACAGATAGAACAGCGCTAAACTACCCACATTGCGACAATATTTAAGGGAGGCAATAGAGTTGTATACCCTACTGTCCCCAATCAACGCCATCACTCTCCTCTGTAGACGGTCCATTAGCTTCAGGAATGATTTTGAACTTCCAGCCCATACATGTGAGTTGTACTCCATTTTCGGCTTTATGAAAGTCGCATAGATATCAAGAAGATCAGAAAGAGTGAAGTGATTCTTACACCGTTTAAGGAAGCCTAAGCAATTGAATGCTTCTTTCTACACTTCAAATACATGTTTAGCCCAACGGACATCACTTTGTATTTTTTATGGACAGAACATCAAGAGTTTCTGAATGCTCAACATCTATACCGTTGAAAGACAAAGATGGTCGTAATGAGCCAGCGAATCGTTTGCGTAACAACAAACAGCACTGCGTCTTCCGTGTATTTAAAACCTCTCGATCTATTAGAACCCACTCAGAAATGTCCTGGCAGAGAGTATCGTTCTTAACCCGCTTCTTGTCCCCAATCTCTCGAAAACTCGACCTATGGTCGAATGAGTACGAATGGCAAAGATAACGGTCATCCGAAAATGAGTAGATCAGATGGAGGGCACTGTAGCGCAGACCGCGTATGACGCTGAACGAATGGCATCGAAGCCTGCCGAGACTATCAGAAAAAATTTTCAGCGGTGGTTTTCTCCTCCTAATGCTGGCAACATCTATGAGGTGCAATGCCATGTCGCCCTGTGGCACGCCGTTCGGACTGGGCTATAAAAAGGAGGCCCCTTATCATTGAGCTTAAACTTGAATTGGACTGCACTCATTAATATGTGAGAATTTTGCCCCTGTTTCTTAGTGGAATGATCATGGGCAAAATTTGCAATAGTGCGATCTCTGAGAAAGCTTGAAATAAATCGAACGAAGCCAATAACGACACCAAATGCGACACGCTTTGATAGTAGTGCACCATGCCAGACCCTATCAAATGCCTTGGAGATATCCAGAGCCACAACCTTACTCTCACCAAACTGGTGGATTGGTGAGAGGATTGTTCCCACAGAAGTGCCATAAGGTCGCCCGTAGAGCGATTTCTGTGGAACCCATACTGTTGGTCGCTAAGAAGGTCATTAGACTCTAAATACCTTACAAGATGGTGATTAACCATGCTCTTCATAACCTTGGAGAGAGGGGAGTATAGCGCAATTGGCCGGTAATTCGCATGGTTGTTCGCCTCACCCTTCTTGGGTATTGCTTGAACGTTGTATGCGATGGGGAGTAGACTTATTCCTCTGTAGTTGGCACATTCCGTCTTGTCTTCTTTCTTGTGGAATATACGTTCTTCTAGCCACAGTGCGTAGATAAACTGATGCATACGCCTTATCAGCGTGTCGCCTCCGTTCTTAAATAGTTCAGCGGGTAACCCATTGGCTCCTGCTGCCTTGTTGCTCTTCAGTCGGGTCACTGCTACTTGGACCTCATTCTGACTAGGACGTAAACATTCTATATCATCATCAGGGATTGGTTCTGCGGTATCCTCTTCTCCGACAACGTCGGACACGAACAGTTTGTCCAAACTCTCTAATATTCTGTAAAAAATCCTTCTCTTTCTCTACAGCAGCCATAAGCACATCTAGCACTTAACATTGCAGTAGTTCTTCTTTAACTATGGCACACTCGATATCATACTGTCCACTTAAATCCTCAATAATTTGACTTCTACAAATTATTTGCCCATAAAAATTAGAATACATTGAAGCTGTTCTCTCTTGATATATGACAAATCACTTTTCTATGGGTCTTTTTTATGTATGTTTGAATTATTGCAAAAATATGCTACACCAGCAAATGTCACCGTAAGCCATTAAAGGACACAACTTGAACAAAGCCAAACAACGAAAAAGTTTTATCTCTCTATACAAGTCCTTGCCTATGGATGGGTGTGTGTGTGTGTGTGTTTGCAGGAGTATTCATCTCTTGTTACTTCTATCTTTGCTATTGTCTGTCTTTCGATGAATTACAACCTGGCCATTCATACGCTCTGACATAAGTCCGTAAACATTGTGTTTTTTTTTTTTTTTTTGCTTCGCTCCTTATGAGAGCATGTGTTTTTCTGTCATCCTGTTGTGTGTTGTTGTTGTTGTTGTTTTTATTATTTGTTTATTCAGCTTACATAAAGTTCCACATGCTACACAACAAAAGACGACTTTCAAATCAGATAAATAATTTTTCAAAAGGTCCTTTATTTTGTTTGTTATTCACCGTTTCAACGTATCTATGAATCCGGCTATAAAATCGAATGTGCGTATACTTAGAAGTAAAGCCAACTTATAGGGTTATGGAGTTGAGACAGCGTAAGTTTATCTGCCACAATGATGATTACAAATAGGGAACATGTTGGGATATTAAATCATATCTTGGGCTAAGAGGGACTTATGAACTCTACAAAAAAGGAAAAAAGGAGAAGTAGTTGACAAATTCAAAGAAGGCTTAAAGAAAAGATGTATGAAATAAGGATCAAAAGGAGAGATGTAAGAATGACAAATACCGGAAACACAAGAAGAATCAATTCTACACAAGATGAATCAACTCTACGGAATGAAGTATCATTAAATGGTTCCAAAATATTTTGATTAAAAAGGAGGAATGAAAGATGAAAAATGGTGAAGAGTAAAATCGAAATCATTGCGGCACGCCGTTTGGTTACGTCTATAAAAAGGAGGCCCCTTATCATTGAGCTTTAGCTTCAATCGGACAGCACTCATTGATATGTGAGAAGTTTGCTCCTGTGCCTTGGAATGGAATGTTCATGAGCAACTTGGAATTTTGTATAAATTCGGAAGAAGGATCAAAATAATGCATATTGAAGTATTGAATGTGTTCGAAAAAGGGGAGGATCGTATGAAGTGAAAAAGTGTATGAGGAGAGGAAGATTATGTTATGGTAATCATTTTACATATCTGTTCCTTAGTGGAATGTTCATAGGCAAAATTTGCATTTGCAACCATTTTACAACATTCTCAATTGGTCAATACACTTCAATATGATAGTAATGTGGAGAAATGATTCCAATGTCTAATCCAAAATTCCTAATTAAGATGATTTTATGAGTTTAGTATACATAACACCTAAAGTGTTTAAGGTTCACAGACCACACTGATAAGGGCCCATAAAATTACCATTATGGATGACGAAGGATTCCAATATTTGATCAATACACTTCAATATGATAGTAATGTGGAGAAATAATTCCAATGTGTCAACCAAAATTTGAAATTAAGATGATTTTATGAGTTTAGTAGAGCATAACCCCTAAAGTGTTAAGGGTTCACAGACCACACTGAAGAGGAACTATAATATTGGGTTGCCAAAAAAGTAATTGCAGATTTTTCATATAGTCGGCGTGGACAAATTTTTTCACAGCTTGTGACTCTGTAATTGCATTCTTTCTTCTGTCAGTTATCAGCTGTTACTTTTAGCTTGCTTTAGAAAATAAGTGTAAAAAAAAGTATATTTGATTAAAGTCCATTCTAAGTTTTATTAAAAATGCATTTACTTTCTTTTAAAAAGTCCGCAATTACTTTTTGGGCAACCCAATATTACCTTTATGGAAGTCGGAGGATTCCAATATTTTGCCACACACACGAGATATATCAGAGGTGGGTGTTTTTACCTTAATAGCAATCCAAAAACATAAAACAAGTATTTAAATTTGGGGTCAAGTGGCAAGGGGGAACGCCCGTTCCAAAAACCCCTCGAAACGTGCATATACACCAATCGGTTCAATATGGTGCTTAAGTGGACTTTATTTCATAGTAGAGTACGAATCTGATTTAGAAATTAGGGGTCGAATGAAGGAAATATCCCTAGCTCCGAAATATTAGGAGAACGATGGCAAGAATGAGAGAAAGAAGCAAACGCAAGAATATGGCAAAAATATGAAGACAATGGAGAATATTAGCCTGCTATATTGAAATATTTGACAGTTTAGTTGGTAATTGTCATAAGCACCGTGAGGTTTAATGAATAATAGCAATTCCGTCAGCAGATGTGTCCATATAGGATCTTTGCCTAAGGTATACACAACTGCGTTCTATTTTAAGTTGCAGATTTACTATATCTGAAAGATGGATGGAAGAAGAGATGGAAAGACAACGGACATACCATAGGCAGTGAAAATATTTTTGAATCAGATTCTTTGCATGCAAAGGCTGTGTGGATAATCGCCATTGCAAGAGAAGCAAAGGCCAAACCATGGAAATATTTTGGATCTACAGACAAGCTGTCACGAAGTCTTACCAACTTCACCTTGGTTATCTGTCCAATGAGAGCTCATTATGTTGTTTTCAAGTTACCAAACGCATTTGATTCTATTTTTATACCCTCCACCATAGGATGGGGGTGTACTTATTTTATCATTCTGTTTGTAACTCCTCGAAATATTCGTCTACGACCCATAAAATATATATATTCTTGATCTTCGTGGCATTTTAAGTCGATCAAGCCAAGTCCGTCCGTCCGTCCGTCTGTCTGTCGAAAGCACGCTTACTTTCGAAGGAGAAAAGCTAGCCATTTGAAATTTTGCACGACTGCCCCTTTTAGTGTAGGTCGGTTGGGATTGTAAATGGGCCATAGCGGTCCATGTTTTGATATAGCTGCCATATAAAACGATCTTGGGTTATGACTTCGTGAGCCTCTAGAGGGCGCAATTCTTTTCCGATTTCTCTGAAATTTTACATAAGGTGTTTTGTTATGATTTTTAACACCTGCGCTAAAGATAGTTCAAATCGGTATATAACCTGATATAGCTGCCATATAAACCGATCTAAGATTTTGACCTCTTAGGCCTGTAGAGGGCGCAATTCTCATCCGACTTAGCTGAAATTTTGCATGAGGTGTTTTGTTATGATTTTTAACACCTGCGCTAAAGATAGTTCAAATCGGTGTATAACCTGATATAACTGCCATATATACCGATCTTGGGTCTTGACATCTTAAGCCTCTATAGGGCGCAATTCTCGTCGGATTTGCACGTGGTGTTGTGGTATCACTTCCAACAACTGTGTATAGTATAATTCAAATCGGTTTATAATCTGGTATAGCTGTCATATCTTGGATCTTGACTTCTTGAGCCTCTAGAGGGCTTCTTGAGCCTCTAGAGGGCGCAATTCTCATCCGATTTGGCTGAAATTTTGCGTGAGGTGTTTTGTTATGATTTTCAATAACTGTGCTAAGTATGGCGCAAATCCGTACATAACCTCATATAGCTGCCATATAAACTGATCTTAGTTTTGACTTCTTAAGTCTCTAGAGGGCCCAATACTCATCCGATTTGGCAGAAATTTTGTACAACGGCTTTTCTCATCACCTTCAATATACGTATCTAATATGGTCTGAATCGATCTATAGCTTAATACAGCTCCCATATAAGGCGATCTCCCGATTTAGCTCTTTGAGCCACTACAAGGCGCAATTCTTATCCGAATGGACTGAAATATTACACAATAACTTGTTTAGCATTCAATTCATTTATGGTCCGAATCGGAATATAACTTGATATAGCTCCAATAGCATAACAGTTCTTATTAAATATTCTTTGTTTGCCTAAAAGAGATACCGCGCAAAGAACTCGACAAATGCGATCGACAAATGTGGAGGGTATATAAGATTCAGCCCGGCCGAACTTAGCACGCTCTTACCAAGGCCTCTGTTGATTTTGAAACCTAACATGTGTTGTGACTCTCCTTCTTCCAAATCGCAGATCTGGACAAACCTGTGGAACTTACCCCAGTAAACCTCGAAAATAGTCCGCGTTTGTGGAAGGCAATGGACGGAGATACACACAAACATTGCTAAATTGTTTTATGTTATGGATAATCGCATTTATTTCTATATCGGCAAGCCGTGAGTTCCCACAGCCTTGTTGTTGTTGAAGTTGCAAAGGCTTTATCACTTTCGTAATACCAAACTATAGATGCCTCTTCTGACCTATTTTTCCAGACTATTGTAGTACCCGGAGAATCCCAAATAGTCTCGAACAAATTCGATAATCCTTTAAACATTCGCACAAAATAGCACATACATACTCTATACATATGTATATATGTATATATCGTATGACATGTGCTAGTATGTATAAAAGTAGATTCTCAAAAATATATGTCAAATACATATACCACGAATTCACCATTTCAATAGAGCATGACTTCATATCATCTTACATGGCAAAGTTGGATAACAACTTAAACAGTGAATGTAACATTGGGACACCATAGCGCCGCTGCCAGTTTCCCACAAGAACCCCAACCAACAGCGAACAGTCAACAGTAAACAGCCAAGACCACGACACAATCATCAGCCGCAGCGGCAGCGGCAGCAATAAGGATAACAACCACAATCAGCAGCAATTGTTGTGAAATAAATGCAAATATTTATCTCTATTAGAAAAATGTAAAATAGCATAAAATCTACAAAAAAAAAACAACAACAACGACAACAAAAGAAGAAACATGACAAGCAACCATCGTAAAAATGCTTTTGTTTCATTGCTGATGGTGAAGGCGGAGTTCGAGGCCGAGGCGACATTGAAGTTGTTTTTGGCTACTATCTGTGTGGGCGTTAGGCGTTTTGGGCGATGATGGGCGACACTGGCTTAGGGACTAGATTTTAATGTCAATGGTATATGGCTGTGCCATATACACATAGCCTTACACAACACTGAAGCCACATATTGCTTTCTAGCTGTATGTGAAGGAAATGTCAAAACAAGTTCGCGAAATTTATTATGCTTTTATTTTACCACAGACAATAACATAACAAATTATATGGAGCGATTGTTATGTTTCGTTGTCGTTTTTCGTTTGTTTTTCCTCTTTTTTTTGCGTGTGGTGTTTTTGCCTTTCTTCATTTTGTCGTGTAACAACATTTACATTGGATGTGACAAAGGATGCCGAAGGTCATTATGTTATGAAGTAAGGTGCCCAAGATCCTAGGGAAATACACTTTCAGAAAAATTGTATTGGAGAAAAAATTTTTTTAAAAAAAATTTCATTAATAAAAGGGAATTTTTTGTTGAAATTAAGAAAAATTTCATAGATAAGAAGGAAAATTTTACTCAAATTAAGAAAAAATTTACTAAAACCGTTTTAAATAAAAATTCTTTAAAATTTTCTTAAAGAAAATTTTTTAAAAATTCTCCCATAGAAAAATTTCATTAATAAAAGGAAATTTTTTGTTGAAATAAAGAAAAATTTCAAATATATAAAGAAAAATTTCATAGATATAAAGGAAAATTTCACTAAAATGAAGAAAACAATTACTAAAACCAATCTAAATAAAAATTCTTAAAAATTTTCCTAAAGAAAATTTTTTAAAAATTCTCCCATAGAAATGTTTTTCCTTTTTTTTTTGTGTGTGGTGTTTTTGCCTTTCTTCATTTTGTCGTGTAACAACATTTACATTGGATGTGGTAAAGGATGCTGAAGGTCATTATGTTATAAAGTAAGGTGCCCAAGATCCTAGGGAAATACACTTTCAAAAAATTGTATAGGAGAAAAAATTTTTTTAAGAAAAATTTTATTAATAAAAGGGAATTTTTTGTTGAAATTAAGAAAAATTTCATAGATAAGAAGGAAAATTTTACTCAAATTAAGAAAAAATTTACTAAATTTATTTAAGAAAAATTTCATTAATAAAAGGAAATTTTTTGTTGAAATTAAAAAAAAATTTCATAGGTAAGAAGGAAAATTTTACTCAAATTAAGAAAAAATTTACTAAAACCGTTTTAAATAAAAATTCTTTAAAATTTTCTTAAAGAAAATTTTTTAAAAATTCTCCCATAGAAAAATTTCCTTAATAAAAGGAAATTTTTTGTTGAAATAAAGAAAAATTTCAAATATATAAAGAAAAATTTCATAGATATAAAGGAAAATTTCACTAAAATGAAGAAAACAATTACTAAAACCAATCTAAATAAAAATTCTTAAAAATTTTCCTAAAGAAAATTTTTTAAAAACTCTCCCATAGAAAAGTTTTGTACAAATTTTCCATAAAAAAATTTTTTTTTTGGAAAATTTCTTTAAAAAAATTCCTCGGAAGACTTTCAGAAAATTTCCTAAAGAAAAATTTCATTAATAAAAGGAAATTTTTTGTTGAAATAAAAAAAAATTCATAGATATAAAAGAAAATTTTACTAAAATGAAGAAAAAATTTACTAAAACCAATCTAAATAAAAATTCTTAAAAATTTTCCTAAAGAAATTTTTTAAAAATTCTCCCATAGAAAAGTTTTGTACAAATTTTCCATTAAAAAAAAAATGGAAAATTTCTTTAAAAAATTCCTTGGATCACTTTCAGAAAAATTTCATTCAAAATTCCCTTAAGAAATATATTATTATTTAGAAGAAAATTTTTTTGAAATAAACAAAAATAATCTTAAAAATTTTCTTAAAAAAATTTTTAAAAATTCTCTTTTAGAAAAATTTCGTTCAAATTCTCTATCAAAAACAATTTTTTTGGAAAATTTCTTTAAAAAGATTCCTCGGAACCCTTTTAGAAAAATTTCATCAATAAAAGGAAATTTTTTGTTGAAATAAAGAAAAATTTTATTGATATAAAGAAAAATTTACTAAAACCAAAAACAAACAAAAATTTTTAAAAATTTTCCCTAAAAAAATTTATTTTGGAAAATTCCTCTGAAAAAAGTTCCTTGGAACATTTTTAGAAAAAATTCCCTAAGAAAAATATCATTAATAAAAGGAAATTTTTTGTTGAGATAAAGAAGAATTTCATAGATATAAAGAAACATTTCATTTAAATAAAGAAAAAAATTTAATAAACCAATCTAAACAACAATTCTTAAAAATTTTCTTACGAAAAAATTTCGTACAAATTTTCCCAAAAAAAATTTTTTGGAAAATTTCTTTAAAAAAAATCCTCGGAACACTTTCCGAAAAATTTCATTCAAAAATTACTTAAAAAATTTAATCAATAAAAGAAAATTTTTTGTTGAAATTAAGAAAAATTTCATTGATATAAAGAAAAAATTTATTTAAAGTAAGAAAATTTTCTAAAAAAAATTTTTTGATGAAAAATTTCCTAAATAAAAATACCATAGAATTTGTCCTAAAGAAAAATATTTTTGAATTTTTTCGTAAAGAAAAAATTTTTATAGATTTTCCTAAAAAAAAAATATTTCTTTGATATTTTCCCAAAAAAGAACACCACCGAAATTTTTTTAAAGAAAATTTTTTTGAAAATAAAGGAGGCTTTTTATTGAAATAAAGAAAAATTTCAATGAAATAAAGAAAAAATTTACTGAAACCATCTCAAACAAAAGCTCTTAAAAATTTTCCTAAAATAAAATTTCTTAGAGATTTGTCTTGAGAAAAATTCTTGAAAATTTTCTCAAAGAAATATTTCTTAGAAAATTTCCCAAAAGAAAAAATTCTTAGAAACATTTCTACAAAAATATTCTCAGAAATTTTTCTAATGAAAAATTGTTGGACAATTTCCCAAGAAAAAATCCTTAGAAATGTTGCCAAAGAAAGATAAATTTTATCGAAAGTAAAAAGAAAACGAAAAATGTCATGAAAATTATCCCACCAACAGTTTTCTAGAAATTGTACTGAAAAATAGTAAAACGGAGGTTAGATTAGCTTTCGGTATAATAACAGAACCCATAGGACTACGAGCTCACTTATGCGAAATCGGTGCGGTAAGTGAATGCATTGGAGGCCACCGTAGCGCAGAGGTTAGCATGTCCGCCTATAACGCTGAACGCCTGGTTTCGAATCCTCCTAATGCTGGCAATATTTGTGAGGTACCATGCCATGTAAAACTTCTCTCCAAAGAGGTGTCGTAATGTGGCACGCCGTCCGGACTAGGCTATAAAAAGGAGGCCCCTTATCATTGAGCTTAAACTTGAATCGAACTGTACTCATTAAAATGTGAGAAGTTTGTCCCTGTTCCTTAGTGGAATGTTCAAGGGCAAAATTTCTGTGTGTCCCGCACTAGCTGTCAGAGGGCCTAATCTACACTTGAAGGAAAAAATTTCTTCTTTAGAAACATTCCTAAAGAACGAAAAATTTTTAAAAATTTCTTTAAGAAAAATATTATTAACATTAAGTAAAGATTTCATCGAAATAAGGAAATTTTTTTTGAAATAAGGAAAATATTCTTTGAAATAAAGAAATATTTCATTGAAATAAAGAAAATTATCCTTAAGAAAATTTTTACTGACATATTTAAAAACAAAATATATCGCAGTGTATCCCATTAACATCTGACCTTTTTATTGACAATTCCTTGTTTATTTTCCTCATACCTTAAAATGTTCTCCCTTTTTTGGCTGTGGGGTACTTAAGGAAAAGTTTCTTTTTTAACAGAATCCCCAAACTTAACTGTTTCATACACTCATATATACTAAATATTCGACAAATATGGTTCTATTTAAATAATTTAGCTTTGTGCCAAGTCTAAGGTCTGTGTGCCGCAAACACTAATAGAAATGTCATATTTACATAGAACATATGCAAACAAATGACGTCACATTTGTTGAAAGCAATCCTCAGCAAATGATAAAAAACGAGACGAACATACCAACGAAATCCGGCAAAAAGAACAATGGGACAAACAAAACCCAAGTAGAGACAAAGACGTAACTTTAAAAGGAAATGGACGGACAGAGAACAGTAATCTGTGTCAGTTGCTGTTTGTTTTTCTGTTTGTGACGTCCTAGATGTCACTGTGTTATCATATCTAGGACCCATACCAGGACAAGAAGTTACAAAAAAGAAGAGCAAAAAAAACAATAATCATATAAAACTTATAAAATTAAAGAGACACACACACGCGCTTGGGCACATATAGATCCTTAGAACTCAGCATGTGCCAGTGTAGATGTTAACCATGCAGAGTGAGAACAATAGCTTGGTTGTTGTTCATGTGTGGAGGATATATGCTTTTGCAAAAGATCTTTAAAAGGATGTTTGATTTTCCCCACACCCTTGTTACACCCAAACACACACACACACAAGCATTGAAAGTAAAAGTATTAACACATGTGAAGATATATGTGTGTGTGCTTTTGTATTTCCGCCTAACACACACACATACATATATGTTCACATGTGTCTTTTAGGAGGTACGTCAGCGGAGTTTAGGATACCAGTCATTGGCGTAGGTGGAAAGATAAGTGCGTTGAGCAGCTTTCGTTTAGCTTAAGTTTGGACATGTGGATATGAACCCAGGTTCGACTTGGGATTATTTAAAGGCACTAAAATCTCTTTTCAAGAAATTGATAAGGATTATTTACTGTATGGAAGTTCTACAAGGGATTTGGAATGGGTTTGTGGGGTAAATAATACTGCTTCTATGAGGTAAAATCGGTTAAATCGGAAGATGAGGCTATATTATGATTATATGGAGTTATAGGGCTTCAAAATAACCTGTCTGTTAAAAAAAATATTTCTGCAAAATATCACCTCGATATTTCCATTTTTCAAGAATAAAAATTAAAAAAGAATTGTTTTTTAACATTTGGACGGATAGAGGGATGGACAGGCGAATAGACAAATAGACGGACGGACAGACTTATGGATAAGCGGGCGGTTAGATGGATCTACAGACGGACGGATAGACGGGTGGACAGATGGACGGACAGGTCGACAGACAAATGGATGGACGGACAGTCTTACGGATAAGCGGACGGATGAAAGGATCTATAGACGGACGGATAGATAGACGGACAGATGGACGGACGCACAGATAGACGGACGGATGATGGACGGACGAACAGATGGACGTACGGACGTACGGATAGACTAACAGAATGACGGACTGATTAAAAAACGGATGGACGGAACGCCAGGTGGACAGACAGATGGACGTGCGGACAGACTTTTGGATAGAAGTGGAGATAGAAAAGGACGGACAAAAATAATTATTTTTCAACAATTGGACGGACAGGTGGATAGACAAATGGACGGACGGACAAACTTACAGATAAACTGACTGACAGAAAGATCTATTAAAAAAAATTTTTTCAGCGGTGGTTTTCCCTTCCATTGAAAACTTCTCTCCAAAGAGGTGTCGCACTGCGTCACGCCGTTCGGACTTCTGTATAAAAAGGAGGCCCCTTATCGTTAAACTTAAACCTGAATCGTACTGCACTCATTGGTGTGTGAGAAGTTTGCCCCTGTTCCTTTGTGGGATGTTCATGGGCAACATTTGCAATTTGCAAAGAAGGATCTATAGACGGACGATCAGATGGACGGACGGACAAATGGACGTACGGTCAGACTTCCAAATAGACGGACGGATAGAAGAATGGATAGACGGAGGGATAGACGGACGGATAGATGGACGGACGGAGAATCTAACGGATAGACGGACGATCAGATGGACGGATGAACAAATGGACGTACGGACAGACTTACAAATAGACGGACGGATAGAAGAACGGATAGACGGACGGATAGACACACGGATAGACGGAAGGATAGATTGACGGACGGAGAATCTAACGGATAGACGGACTCGGATAGACGGACGGATAGATGGACGGACGGAGAATCTAACGGATAGACGGACGATCAGATAGACGGACGAACAAATGGACGTACGGACAGACTTACAAATAGACGGACGGATAGAAGAACGGATAGACGGACGGATAGAAGAACGGATAGACGGACGGATAGACGGACGGATAGATGGAAGGACGGAGAATCGAAGGACAAATAGACGGACGGATAGACGGACGGACGGATTAACGGACAGTCAGACAAATGGATGGACGGACAGGTGTATAGACCAATGGACAGACGGACAGATAGATGGACAGACAGACTTACGGTTAGACAGATAGAAGGACGGATAGACGGACGGACAGATAGACGGACAGGTGGTCAGACAAATGGACGGACGGTCAGATGAACGGATAGACGGACGTATAGACGGACGGATAAATGGACGGACGGAGAATCTAACGGATAGACGGTCGAATAGAAGGACAAATGCACGGACCGAAGGATTGACGGACCGATAGACTTACGGATACACGAACGGATAGAAGGACAGATAGACGGACGGATAGACAAATGGACGGACGGGCGGACAGACAGACAGACATACGGACGGACAAATAGACGGGCAGACAGACGAATTACAATCAAGAATCAATCAAGAAAGCGTGCCAAGTTCGGCCGAGCCGAATCTTGGAAACCCACCACCATGGATTCTACTAAAATATGGAAGCTATATCTGGAAGCTCTGGTCGAAGGCCACCGTAGCACAGATGTAGCGTGTCCACCTATGATGCTGAACGCCTAGGTTCGAATCCTGGCGAGACCATCAGAAAAAATTTTCAGCGGTGGTTTTCCCCTCCTAATGTTGGCAACATTTGTGAGGTACTAATCCATGTAAAACTTCTCTTCAAAGAGGTGTCACACTGCGGCACGCCGTTCAGACTCGGCTATAAAAAGGAGGTCCTTTATTATGAGCTTAAAACTTGAATCGGACTGCACTCATTGACATGTGAGAAGTATGGCCCCTGTTCCTTCGCGAATGTTCATGGGCAAAATTTGCATTTTTATATCTGGTTATAGACCGTTTTGGACCGTACCTGTCACAGTTGTTGAAAGTCATAACAGAAAATTATACGCAAAATTTCACCCAAACCGTATAAAAATCGGAGCTTGAAGGAGCTCAAGAAAACAAATCGGGAGATCGGCTTATATGGGAGCTATATCAGACTATAGACCGATTTGAACCATACTTAGCACAGTTATTGGAAGTCATAGCAGAGCACCACATGCAAGGTTTTAGACAAATGAAATGTAAATTAAGGCTTCCAGGGGCTCATTAACTGAAATCGGGAGATCAGTTTATATGGGAGCTATATCAGCCAAGAGACCCATTTGAACCGTACTTGGTACAGTTGTTGGAAATCATAACAGAACACAATGTGAAAATTTCAGCCAAATCGGACAAAAATTGAGGCTTCCAGGGTCTCAAAAAGTCAAATCTGGAGATCGGTTTATATAGAAGCTATATCAGGTTCCTTACCGATTTGGACCGTACTTGGTGCAGTTGTTGAAAGTCATAACAGCACACCACTGTGCAAAATTTCAGCCAAATCGGACAAAACATGTGGCTTCCAGGAGCTCAAAAAGTCTAATATGGAGATCTGTTAAATGGGAGCTATATCCAAATCCGAACCGATATGACCCATTTGCTATCCCCACTGACCTACATCAAACAATAAGTAACTGTGCAAAATTTTAAGCGGCTAGCTTTGCGCATTCGACCGCCATCGTGATTTCGACAGACGGACGGACATATGTGATAATAAGAAATTACACGAAGAGAATAGGACGTAAGCGCCAATACGGCGCTGTCGTATCCGCTAATACATGTTAGCACTATATCATGGGTCTATTCAGGGAATCCACACACTCCCCCACGTACTTTGAGCTCACTGTACTAGATCCCTCGACCTTGAGGGCCGCCATATACACATACTGATTTCGATCCGGCACGAAATGATTATCACAGCATCACAGCAGTTGAAACTCTGAGCTCCAATTTTTTTTTGGTGCTCATCGTCATTACGAGAAGCTGAGGTTGCGCTTAGTGGAATGCTTCGTATACGGAGCAGCTGCAATTGCAGTCGCGGTCAATCAGCGGTTTGGAAGAGAGAGTCTCAGTGAGAGGGAGAGTCTCAGTGAGAGGGTGAGTCTCAGTGAGAGGGAGAGTCTCAGTGGGAAGGAGAGTCTCAGTGAGAGGGAGAGTCTCAGTGAGAGGGAGAGTCTCAGTGAGAGGGAGAGTCTCAGTGAGAGGGAGAGTCTCAGTGAGAGGCAGAGTCTCAGTGAGAGAGAGAGTCTCAGTGAGAGGGAGAGTCTCAGTGAGGCCAGTAGGAGGCCAGGCGGCAACGGCTCTTGCTTAAATACTGAGTTCCCGTGACACTCGATGTGACAGGGTGATCTATTATCGTACCCGTGGCGATCCATCCTATGGAACGGAATGAGCTTGACGAAAATCGCTATCTCCACATACAAATATGGCTACCACATCAGCAACAACTGATTTCGAAAAGTGGAAATATCTTCCCATAATTTCCTTTGCGTCTATAGTTATGGCACATTGCTCTCCCTGAAATATTGTGTGTGTCGTAGTGTAGCCCCGGTCCAGTCCCTGTCTTCTGAAACCCTCCTCAGTATGCCCATCCAGAAGGGAACCTTGGCCGTATTCTGTCTCCCCGTGAGGCTTAGGACGGCGACTGTCGACCCATCTCCTCGTTGTTAAATACCCTCTCGATATTCTAGAAGGCCGCCAAATAACAAAGAATTTAAGCTCAGACCCTTTAGCCTTATTTTCTTAACTACGCTTCTGCCTTAAATCACCACACATTTATATCCGTACATATATTTCTAAACATTTCTATTTCTGTTATTTGTCGTCTTATTTCTTCATAAAATAAATAAAAACTCACAAAAAAAAAACATGGGAGGGTTCGGCGATTGCTAGAGCTAAGTCAATGTCTTGTTTACTTAAAAAAAAATTTTTTTTTTTTTAGGCTCAATCACAAGGCCATAAGTAAAATCTTTAACACCTCTTCCAAACTTCCGGGGACACGCTTACGTTTTGTTAGTCCTTTGACAAAATGGATTTTCCCAAGCAAACACATGGACACACATACACACAGCCAGGAAGAAAAAAAAAAGAGTGACTGAAAGTGTTTTGCTACACACGTGGTGTCAGTTATTGGGATAGACATTTAACATCAACCAAACAAACTCTCTCTCACACACACACACACACACACATACACACACACACACTCTAGAACGTACTCCTATTTATAACCATAAATACTAGAATTTTATTTGAAATTTCGACTAGGTTTTTCTTTACAATTTTCCTTGCTTAACTTTGCTTCTTCTCCATTTGAGCTTTTTTTTTTTGTTATTTTTTGATAGATAGGGATTTCTATTAGAGCATGTTTGCCAACAAATCATGGGAGTTCTCTTACCTCTTGGTAATTGGTTTGAATGACATACCTATTGGGGGTTTAAGAAATTGCAAAATGTAATTCTTGTCAATCGTTAAGACATCATGAAGGATTTTGTGTTGTAGAGTAAAAATTAATACTTGCTACAGTAATGGATACAATTTGGAGGCGAAAATTCGAAATTGATTCAAACACAAGGCATGGAATGGAATCTTTTGGGGCGGAAAATATATATGTCATAGGAGGAAATAAAACAAGAAAATATAGGAAGACAAGTAAAAGCGTGCTAAGTTCGGCCGAGCCGAATCTTATATACCTTCCACCATAGATCGCACTAGTTGAGCTCTTTTCCCGATATCTCTTTTTAGGAGAGCTAGTTAAGGTCCGGTCTGAAGACCATAGTAGAAGTCATTGTGTAAAATTTCAGCCAATTCGAGTAAGAATTGTGCCCTTAATGGTCTCAAGAACTAATATAGAGGGATCGGTTTACATGGGAGCTATATCAGGCTATGGACTGATTCGGACCATATTTGACATGTATGTTGAAGGTCATAAAAGAAGCCGTTGTACTAAATTTCAGCAAAATCGGATAATAATTACGCCCTCTAGAGGCTCAAGAAGTCAAGACCCGAGATCAGTTTATATGGCAGCTATATCAGGATATAGACTGATTACAACCATACTCAGCACAGTTATTGGAAGTCATAATAAAATACATCATGAAAAATTTCAGCCAAATCGAAAAAGAATTGCGCCCTCCAGAGGCTCAAGAAGTCAAGACCCGAGATCGGTTTATATGGCAGGTATATCAGGTTATGAACCGATTTCAACCATACTCAGCACAGTTGTTGGAAGTCATAATAAAACACATCAAGCAAAATTTCAGCCAAATCGGATGAGAATTGCGCCCTCTAGAGGCTCAAGAAGTCAAGACCCGAGATCGGTTTATATGACAGCTACGTTAGGTTATGGGCTGATTTTAACCATACTCAGCACAGTTGTTGGAAGTAATAATAAAACACCTCATGCAAAATTTCATCCAAATCGGATAAGAACTGCGCCCTCTAGTGGCTCAAGAAGTCAAGACCCAAGATCGGTTTATATGGCAGCTATATCAGGCCCAGTTGTTGGATACATAACAAAACACGTCGTGCAAAATTTCATTCCAATCGGATAAGAATTGCGCCCTCTAGTGGCTCAAGAAGTCAAGACCCGACATCGGTTTATATGGCAGCTATATCAGATTATGGACCGATTTCAACCATACGCAGCACAGTTGTTGGAAGTCATAATAAAACACCTCAAGCAAAATTTCAGCCGAATCGGATAAGAATTGAGCCCTCTAGTGCCTCAAGAAGTCAAGACCCGAGGTCGGTTTATATGGCAGCTATATCAGGTTATGCACTGATTTCAACCATATGCAGCACAGTTGTTGGAAGTCATAATAAAACACCTCAAGCAAAATTTCAGCCAAATCGGATGAGAATTGCGCCCTCTAGTGGCTCAAGAAGTCAAGATCCCAGATCGGTTTATATGGCAGCTATGTCAGGTTATGCACTGATTTCAACCATATGCAGCACAGTTGTTGGAAGTCATAATGAAATACCTCATGCAAAATTTCAGCCAAATCGGATAATAATTACGCCCTCCTTTGGCTCAAGAAATCAAGACCCCAGATCGGTTATATGGCAGCTATATCAGGTTATGAACCAATTTCAACCATACTCAGCACAGTTGTTGGAAGTCATAATAAAACAACTCAAGCAAAATTTCAGCCAAATCGGATGAGAATTGCGCCCTCTAGAGGTTCAAGAAGTCAAGACCCGAGATGGGTTTATATGGCAGCTATTGCATATCAGGTTATGGACCGATTTCAACCATACTCAGCGCAGTTGTTGGAAGTCATAATAAAACACTTCCCCACTCCCCAAAGAGGTGTCGCCTTGCGGCACGCCGTTCAGACATGGCTTTTAGAAAGAGCTTCCTTATCACATAGCTTAAGCTTAAATCGGGAAGCACTCTTTGGTGTGTGAAAAGTTTGACCCCCTGGTCCTTAATGAAATGTTCATGGAAATATTTGCAAAAATATTTCCATGAACATGGAAATCCACATTCAGGAGAAGCCACTGGAGCTGATGTCGATGCGGAAGTTGCAGCCCAATCAGAGTGTCATAAAATATGTGGACAGCAAGGCAGCGTTTACGGCTCTGGCGTCGGGCCATGTGAGGTTGAAACTGGATGCAAAGAACTACTTCGAAATATGGGAACGGTTGTTAGGCATTGCTGGCTCACTGATAATTAAGGGGTGGCTGGGAATGAAGCGGCTGACGAGCTGGCCGGAAAGGATCCCTGATTGGCGTGGATTGTGCTACAGATGTGAGAGCGGCACTCGAATAAGATTGTCACAATAAACGTGGATAGCCAGTGGGCAAAAAGCTTCGCTAGACTAGAGAAAGGCTATGCAGCTCTGCAGGGTCCCGGACCGTCAAGGAGTGGGGGGAATCGAAACAGTCGAGTATCTAAGAGGAATAAATCGTTGATTGGCCGAGATCATGAAATCCGTGAGGCCTTTGCTGTGCAAGTTTCATGGAAGCATGGACTGGTGCTGTAGTTTTAAAGGTGGTAAATGGCCACCTTTAAATCACATCTGCAGGATGTGTGAAGACACAGGATAATGTCCTCTTTTTGTTCTTAGATTCCCTCTAGGTACTTAGTCCTCTTGTCTTTCTTGGGTTATAAAGATGCCTGAATTGTATAACTGGATCCTGTCCGCTTGATTTTCTACCTTTTTGGGCGTTGACTTCGATTTTTGGACGTTTCTGCTTTCTTGTATGGTGTATCACTCTTATGCTTTATCAGTCGTTTGTTTTTCTTATACCCTATTTTTCTTCTAGGACGAACAAAACCTTAGGTCTCCGAGTGAAGCGGCTAGCAAGGGAGCTTGATAGTCGCATTTCCTCCAACCTAACCTCGACCGAAAAGGGCAAAGACGTCTAGTGGTCTTTTGCAACTTCCTGTTGCGAATTTCAGCCATATCGGAAAGTAATGCAACTTTTATGAGCTCAAGACCATAAATCAAAGTCTTACCTTTGATAGTCGCATTCCCTCCAACCTAACCTCGACCGAAAAGGGCAAAGACGTTTAGTGGTCTTATGCAACTTCCTGTTGCGAAATTTCAGTCATACCGAAAAGTAATGCAACTTTTTTGAACTCAAAACCTTAAATCAAAGTTTTACATGGGTTTCGAGGAAGCCCAACACATCTGTAACAAATCAGCCTATACGGTTGCTACATCAAAATATGGTACGGTATGGACAAATATCGGAGCGGAAGTTGTGGAATTTAACTCAATTTACTGTACCACCTTTTAGCTAAATATCGTCCGATCCCTACCATACTCGGATCAGATATTGAATGGTCTACCGCCACTCAACGTACGTTAAAATCGTAAACTCACCCAAAACGTTAATTCCGAAGATCGGTCTTTATGGTGACCATATCAAAATATCTTCCCATCTGCATGGATGTTGAGGGGTTTAATGGGTCTTGATAGACCCGAATGGCTTTGTGTTAACCAATTGTAATGACGGCAGTCCTCTGGCCTTCACTGCCAATTCATCTGCTTCTTCATTTCTCCTTACTCCGCTATGGCCCGTCACCCTAACGATGCGAATCGTGCCATCCTCAGGGAAAGTGTTAATCTCTTCTTACACTCCAAGACTGTTTGGTGACCATACCGTCCTGGTTGTTATAGCCCTTATGGCCAGTTTACTGTCCTTAAAGATGTTCACACTCGACGTCCTCGCGTTATAACCACGCCACCTCACGCATTCCATGAACGCCCAGATCTCCGCGTGCAGTACAGTGATATGGCCAGGCCGTCTAAAACATATCTCAGTCCATGGGTTCTAAATTTAGACCCCAGGCTCATTTTATCCTCTACCGTTGATCCATCTGTGATACATAAACTTCCAAATGGCCATACCAGAGTTCCGTCATTTGGCGTCTAGGGTATCCGATCGGAAATCTCATCCCTTCCTTCGAGGTTTCTCATCTCATCCATTCCTTGGAGGTTTCCGATTATACCGTTCCATTCCCCTTAGTCCACGTTAAAGTCCGGTATATATATTCTCGGCCAGCTGGACCATCCTTCCTGAATAATGGTCGTCGTCGCCCTCTTCTTATGTTAGGCAACAGATCTACGCTAGTCGAACCTAGTTTTTGTAAGAGTGCAAGTAAATCTTTATGTCCCATGGGAGTACAGAAGGTCATATAGACATCCTTACTACTCTCTCTCTCGTTCTAGAAGTGTCCTTCCATAGTGGCATATGCTTATATCTCACTAATATCCTTAACTCTGATTGCTTTGCAATGATAGTTCTAACATTTTCCGAGTATATCGCCTCCAAATCTCTGCCCAAATAGCTAGACTCTATCATGGCCTTGCAGATGGAGTTCCAAGCTCCTTTTAGGGAAAAGCAATCCAGGGTAAGAGAAATCTTATCCTGGATTGATTGTGGGTGTTTACATTGTATATTCAGAAATGTAGATCTGCTATGACTGTCAGACCCCATCATGGCCTTGCAGATGGAGTTCCAAGCTCCTTTAAGGGAAAAGCTTGGAGCTTGGAACTCCATCTGCAAGTCCATGATGGGGTCTGACAGTCATAGCAGATCTACATTTCTGAATATACAATGTAAACACCCACAATCGTTCTATTCCTCTGTTAGAATTTGAGTTCCCTGCCATTCATTCCTGGAATTCCTGTTGTAAACGCGACATCAATCGTCATCTCAGATATTTGGTCAGTCACTTCCACCGTTATATCTCGTTCGAATATCGTTATCGCAGTTTTAATAATTTTAACGTTTTCCGAGTATATCGCCTCCAAATACAATGTAAACACCCGCAATCGTTCTATTCTTCTGTTAGAATTTGAGTTCCCTGCCATTCATTCTTGGTATTTCTGTTGCACATTCGACATCGATCGTCATTTCAGATATTCGTGTAATCACTTCTCGTTCGAATATCGTTATCGCAGTTCTTTGACTATGGCATGACCTGCTGCCTACTCCAAGCCATTCCGCCATCGACTTTAATCCCTTAGAGCTGCTCCATGCTCTCTTGACAATACACCCATTTAACCTATTGTTGGATAATTATGTTGCATTTTCTCTCCATCGATGTCCCCAATACTTCTCATGCTTTGCATTTCATAATCCTTCTAAAAATTCTTTCATTATCACACATCCCACCAGCTACCTTTTTGGATCTTTCACTGTAACTCCTTAATGACAATTTATTTGTTTGTTTTTTTTTTTCCTTATTAACTGACAAATGTCAAAGATGCCATGACGCCTGACCTTTCTTCACATGACCATCACTTCATCATGCTGTTATTGCCTAGGATTTGAAGCGATTCAGTGCAAATCTTTTGACATGTTTTTCTACGTTAACAATGTCAAAGTATAGCCTAGGTTTTTTCTCTAGGACATGTAATGATCCAATTTGAAGCCAATAAGAAAAGTTTTGTTTGTTTTTGTCTAGCTTTGCGAAAAATTACTTCATTTGAGCAACCTTAGGGTAATGACCGAATGAAGTGCCTGTGCAAAGAGGAGTAAAGTGATGTGGCTGACCATTTGAAAAGAAATCTCTTCCGTCTTACATGCATTCCCAAGGGGTATAAGTGAAATTCCATTAGAGATCTTTATTGAGGATACACGGATACACCCCTACCCACACACACACACGTACTACAAACCCATTCATACATACTTGGCTATATATTCTCTTCAAATTCTTCTTTTTACCCAAGAGACGCAAGACTGTGTTGATAAGGGGTCAGTCAGTCATCCACCACTGAGCCACTATTGTTTTTCCGTATATATTTACCAAACGAAATATATCATCAAGCATTGGCATATGGCCCCTGTGTGTGTGTGTGTGTGTGTTTGTATTTGAGGGCATTTCAATTTATATAAATTTCTCTGTCGATGTGTGTGTGTGTGTGTGTTTGAGCGAGCATGTGTAACTACGCATGAAGACCAAATGTTATGCGTGTTTATGGCTGTAAGATTTAAAAACATATCTTTGGGGAGTGCCTCTCAGTGTGTTTGTGTTGAGTGGATACTCACTCACCCTACGGAGGGCCTCTGTGTGTGTATGTCGTTGTAGAATGAGCGTTAAGGAATGTCTTACAGCCGGTTGATCCTTTGATTAAATTCATACATTAAATAAATTTAATTTATTCAAATTCCTGACATTCCCCATTAGCGGGGCTTCCTTAAGATGGCTACCATGAGGGGCAACAGTAACAACAACAACAACAACAACGATCTCTACAACGACAACAACGGATTGCTTGATTACTTAAATGCTTTTGCAACTTAACGTGTTTCGTTTTCTCTGCCCTCATCAAGTCCTTCTCCATATGGGAATGTGTATGTGTGCGAGCATGAGATTTTCACTGTGGAGTGTTTAAAAATCACAATGCCTTAATTATACTGTGTAACACTTTTCCTAGGATTAAGTATCCATCTGGGATTTATTTCACATTCAAATTTCTAAAGTAGTTAAACTATTTAATGGTACACAGGAAAAATGTTTGACTTAATTTTAAAGATTTGAACATTAGCAAACTTAATTTAAAAAGGATCAGTTTTCCCACCTTTTTAAGGACACATTCCCTTTTGTGAAAAATAGTTTCCTTTACATTAAGGACTTTTTATTTTAAATGGTATAATAAATCCTTAATTTTACTTCTTGATATTAAAGACAAAAATCTAAAATGAAGTTCAAAATATCGTTGAAAGGCACAAGACAACAGTGAGCCGTAGTTGAAGAAGCAAAATACCCACCACCATAGGATGGGGGTGTTCTAATCCATAGGATGGGGGTATACTAATCTATTGATCTACAATAGAACCCCACAAAGTATGTTTATTCTTGTTCATCTCGACACCCTGCGTCGATCTAACAATGTCCGTCCGTCCGTCCTTCTGTCGAAATTACGACAGTGGTCGAACGTGTAGAGCTACCTGCTTAAAATTTTGCACAGATACTTAGTATTAATGCACAGATACTTAAAATTAATGAAGGCCACCGTAGCACAGAGGTTAGCATGTCCGCCTATGACGCTGAACTCCTGGGTTCGAATCCTGGCGACACTATCAAAAAAAAGAAAGAAAAATGTCAGTGGTGGTTTTCCCCTCCTAATGCTGGCAACATTTGTGAGGTACTATGCCTTGTCAAATTTCTCTCCAAAAGAGGTGTCGCACTGCGGCACACCGTTCGGACTCGGCTATAGAAAGAGGAGGCCCCTTATCATTGAGCTTAAACTTGAATCGGACTGCACTCATTGATATGCGAGAAGTTTGCCCCTGTTCCTTAGTGGAGTTTTCATGGATAAAATTTGCATTTTACATTTTTATACCCACCACCGAAGGATGGGGGTGTATTAATTTTGTCATTTCGTTTGCAACACATCGAAATATCCATTTCCGACTCTAAAAAGTATACATATTCCTGATCAGCGTAAAAATCTAAGACGATCTAGACATGTCCGTCTGTCTGCCTGTTGAAATCACGCTAAAGTCTTCAAGAATGGAGATATTGAGCTGAAATATTTAACTTTGCACAAATACTTTTTAGGTCCATAAGCAAGCTAAGTTCGAAGATGGGCTATATCGGACTATATCTTGATAAAGCCCTCATATAGACCGATCCGCCGATTTAGGGTCTTAAGCCAATAAAAGCCACATTTATCATCCGATTTTGCTGAAATTTGGGACAATAAGTTGTGTTAGGCCCTTCGACATCCTTCGTCAATTTGGCCCGGATCCGTTCAGATTAGGTTATAGCTGCCATATAGACCGATCCTTCGATTTAGGGTCTTAGGCCCATAAAAGCCACATTTATTATCCGATTTTGCTGAAATTTAGGACAGTGAGTTGGTTTAGGCCCTTCGGCATCTTTCGTCAATTTGGCTCAGATCGGAGCAGATTTTAAAATAGCTGCCATATAGACCGATCCTCCGATTTATGGTCTTAGGCCCATTAAAGCCACATTGGTTATCCGATTTTGCTGAAATTTGAGGCTGTGAGTTGTCTTAGGCCCTTCGACATCTTTCTTCAATTTGGCTTAGATCGGTTCAGATTTTGACATTGCTGTCACATATACCGATCCTCCGATTTATGGTCTTAGGCCCATTAAAGCCACATTTATTATCCGATTTTGCTGAAATTTCAGACTGCGAGTTGTCTTAGGTCCATCGACGTCTTTCTTTAATTTCTGACCGAATCAGATTTGGATATGGCTGCCACATAGAGCGATCCCTCGATTTAAGGTTTTGGGCCCATAAAAGGCGTATTTATTATCCGATGTCGCCGAAATTTGGGACAGTGAGTAACGTTAAGCCCCTTGACATAATTCTGCATTATGGCACAGATCGATCCAGATTTGGACATAGCTGCCATATAGACCGATTTCTTGGTTTTAGGTTTTGGGGCCATAAAAAGCGCATTTATTGTACGATGTTGCCGAAATTTGGGACAGAGAGTTAAGTGAAGCCCCTCCACATATTTCTGTAATTTGGCCTGATCGATCAAGATTTGCATACAGCTGCCATAAGACCGATATCTCGATTTATAGTCTTGGCCCCAAAAAAAGGCGCATTTATAATCCGATTTTACTGAAATTTGCCACATTGACTTATGTTAGACTTTTCGACATCCATTCTTGTATGTGGTTCAGATCGGTTTATTTTTAGAAAAAGCTACTAAAAATACCACAATTTTGTTATACAAAATACATCTGGCTACAATGCCTTGAGAACCCCATTGTTTCTTTTGTCTTATTCGCAGTAGTATGTACAAAGGAATTTTATAGAAAGCCTTGGATGGGTCAAGAGCCACAAGGACCATCCTATAGCACGGTTTGACCAGAGTAAATATGTGGCGAAATGATATGAGCATAGTTGTTATATGGGATAACTAATTTGCTTAATCAATGTGCAGCACTTGGAAATTTTCCTAAAAGGCTTTGCAGTAATTGGGTCCCAAGAATTTTGACTAAAGGCAAGAGCTTGAATATCGATTTACAATTCTCTCTTACCTACATCATTTCCTGGCATCTATAATGGGATTACTCTGGTCATTTTCTAGATATCAGTAACAATAAGGGTGAACAGATACAGCTTTAGGACCAGATACTCGACTCCTGATATTTCCAAATTCTGTAGCATCCCTGTAGAAAATTCATCATGGTCGTGACGGGTTTTCATCGGCTCGGAAACCCGTCTTGGACGAATACTGACCTTTTTGCCCTATAACTCAGTATGCTTAAAAAAATTATAGGATATTGTAGTAGCCCCATATTTGCATGTGAAGGTTGCGAGAGACGAAGGCTATTGAAATTCGAAAAAAATCATTTCAGATGTGGATTAATACTGCAATAACATCGTCATTGGTTAATCGATTATCAAGAAATGGGGCACTAGGAAGTGTCTTGTAAGTCTCAACATCACTGGTGAATTTGATGGAAATCGGTTCAGATTCAGATATAGATAGATCCCTTACATATCTATTGCCTCACTTTCACTTTGATAGTCTTTGCAATCACATTTACCAACCAATCTTCTCAAAACTTTGCACTATTCTCTCTTCTACGACTACCACAAAACTTGTGGATTTTGATCAAAATTGGTTTAGATTTGAATATAGCTCCCATATATACGGTCGTCCGATTTGGACTAATATTGGAATAAGGTCATTTATCATTTTTGAACCGATTCACATGAATTTTTTCCATAAAAGACTTACTTACAACTCCCGGCATTGCTGTTGAATTTCATAGAAATGGGTTTATATTCAAATATAGCTTCCCTATGTATGGATCAACCGATTTTCACTTTTAGAGCCTTTCTCAGCATATTTCTTTACAAATTTTCTCTAATATGGTTCCCATATATGTGTATCTCCCGATTTTCACTTCAAAGGCCTTCGCTATCTAACGATTTTTGTTATTAACCGATCTTCTCAAAATTTTGCACAACGATTGCTTTAAGCAAATCTGAGTTACCTGTATTTGATTAGGAAGGGATTCTAAACAGATAAGCATAATTAACAATGGATTTTGTTCCTCTTCTTCTTAGCGTTGCAAACAAATGCAAAAATTTTGTAATACCTGTACCACAGTAGGGGTGTAGCGTAATGTATCATAACTTATTTTCCTTATAAATTGTAATTAATGTCTGTATTTTTTTTTAAAGAAGAGAAGCAATATTGAAAAACTAGCTAATCTAGGCACCAATAAATCACTTAATAAAGTATTTTCACTACTTTTTTTGTAACCACGGTTTGTCTTAAGACTTAATGAAAAATACAAAAAAAACACACACACACACACACAGAAGCACACTAACAACCAACGACATTAATGGGCCTTAAGCAAGAATCGCACTGTGTTAAGGTTGCCGTTAAGGACTTAACCATAATGTTGTGAGTGTTACGCACACTGTATGTGCCTGTGTATGAGTAAGCGAGCGCATATCTGCCACACAGAAACTGTCCAGAATGGCTTACAAATGAATAAATTACTTATGCCACATTTCGCTCTGGTAGATTTTTTATGGTTTTCTTATTTTTCTCTTGTCATTTAGTTCCCACATTTTTACGTGTGGCTTTTACCATATCTGTTTTTTTTTTCTCTCATCTTGGCTTTCCTCCTTTTTGCTTTCCTAGTCCGTTTTTTTTTTTTGTTTGCTATAGCTCCTTTACTCTAAAGGCATTGCCAAGAAGTGGCAGCCCAAGCAGGAATCGCAAGTAAATGGCCATTAAAACCTTAACTAAGCTCATTTAATCACCGAGTATTCCAATTTTATTATTACACCAACTCTGACATCGATAGCAGCCTCAGAAGTGGGGTTAAAAGGCCAAGGCGAAGTTGTTGGGAGAAACAGGACTTAATTTCTTAGTGTTGTAATCAAGTTCTAAAATTCATTTTAAATTCATTATATTCAGAATGCTTGAGATGACCTCTATTCCGTTGCCCTGCACCGTGGTCGTAAGAACATTTGAAATTGAGTTGAGGTAATGCATGAAAATTAAGGCTTAGAACTTGAATTGAAGGGGGATAATGGAGACAGCTGCATACAGCTAGCCAAGATTGATAAGGGTCTGAAAGGTATTTAGTGTACGATTGTGATGATGATATGGGCGAGCGATTTCCAAAAAAAGTTTGGTTCAACATTTGTATAAGTTTGGGTTTTATTTTGGCATATAAGGGGAAGGGAAAAAATGGAATTTTTTTGTATTTTAGGGAAAGCATCAGAGTAATTTCAATTTAAGTCATGATTAAACACCACCAAAAATTGGGGCCACTATATCCATTAAAGGACATTTCGGATGAATTATATATGTATTGGGTTGCCCAAAAAGTAATTGCGGATTTTTTAAAAGAAAGTAAATGTATTTTTAATAAAACTTAGAATGAACTTTAATCAAATATACTTTTTTTACACTTTTTTCCTAAAGCAAGCTAAAAGTAACAGCTGATAACTAACAGAAGAAAGAATGCAATTACAGAGTCACAAGCTGTGAAAAAAATTTGTCAACGCCGACTATATGAAAAATCCGCAATTACTTTTTGGGCAACCCAATATATGAGAGTTCTAGAAAGATTTTAATAAAATTTTGCACACGTGTTAGGTTATCACATCAATCACCTCTGATCACCTGAAAAATATCTATGGGAACTTTATCTAGGTTAGGTTTAACTAGTTGCTCACCATTGGTGAGTTAACTCGGAGGCCCGTTTGGACCATTGTGAAATCCTAGAAAGAAAGAGAGAAGAAATAAGTAAAAGCATGCTGAGTTCAGCTGGGCCAAATCTTTTATTCCCTCCACATTTGTCAAATTCTATGCCCAGTATTTCTTTATAGGCAAACGGAGGATAATGGATATGAAGTGCTTTGCTAATGAAGCTAAATCAGATTATTGACAGATTCAAACCATACTTGGTTTGGACGTTGTAGATCATAGTAAAAGTCATTGTGCAAAATTTCACCCAAATCAGATAAAAATTGCGCCCACTAGAGGCTCAAGAAGTATAATCGAGAGATCGGTTTATTTGGGAGCTATATCCGGTTATACATCGATTTAGACTATACTTGGCCTATTTGTTAGAAGTCAAAAGAAGACTCTTCATGCTTCAAGTTTCAGCCAAATCTTATAATAATTGCGCTCTCTAGAAGCCCAAGATGTATAATCGAGAGATTGGTTTATATGGCAGCTATATCCGGTTATAAACCGATTTGAACCATACTTAGCACAGTTGTTGGACGTAAGATAACAAAACACCTGATACAAAATTTCAACCAAATCCAATAAAAATGGCGCTCTCTAGAAGGTCAAGAAATCGGTTTATATGGCAGCTAATCTACCGTAGAGCAGAGGTTAGCATGTTCGCCATAAAACGCTAAACGCCTGGGATCAAGTGATGGCAAGACCATCATTCTACCGCGGAGATTTTCCCCTCCTAATGCTGGCGACGTTTTTGAGGTACTGTGTCATGTGAAATACACGAATATAAGAAACAGGAAGAATTGGAGGCTACCGTGGCGCATAGGTTAACATATTTGCCTTTGACAACAGAAAAACTTTTCAACAGTGGTTATCCCCTTCCTAATTAATGTTAAAAGTTCTCAACCAAGTGGTGTCGCTATGCGGCACGCCATTCGCACTCTGGGCTCAACAAAGATAGCCCCTTACTATTGAGATTAAATTTTAATCGAACTACACTCATTGATATGGGAGATGTTTCCCCTGTTTCTAAATGGAATGTTCATTGAAAATTTAGTCAGAATGGAGAAGCAGAGTGGTAGGTGAAACGCCTATCCCTCACGGAAACAGGCATGTACATTCGCAACCTCCATCGGAACCATCTTGTCCATAAATCTCACAA
The DNA here is from genome assembly GCF_963082655.1 of Stomoxys calcitrans. NCBI lineage: Eukaryota > Metazoa > Arthropoda > Insecta > Diptera > Muscidae > Stomoxys > Stomoxys calcitrans. The sequence goes on from NC_081555.1 coordinate 34,870,710, forward strand.
GATTATCCAGATCGTAAAAGAACCGCCTAACCAGAAAGAATAGTTGGCGTCCCTGCATACCGGGACATTAACAGATCAAGTGTTCGATTGTCTTCACCTCATCCTCAGCAAGGCAACTCTTGCAGTAGTCATTGTGCATTATTCCCATACTGCCTATGGCACAATGTCCGGTTAGGACGCCTGTCTATCAAGGTACTCATTGTCCTCGTTTCGAACTCCAGTGACTCCTCAAGAGCACTTTAGCGATCCGGCAACCTTCCGCCGAATGCCATCTTACCACCGACCCCGCTTTGGATATCTCCTCTACTATGTTCAGTAGATTGACAAATGGTACGTTGGCAAGACCGGTGACTGGTATGCCTGGCACAAACTAACCCCTTCTAGCGCATTCGTCCGCCCCTTCATTCCCTGGAATCCCTTTATGTTCCGAAACCCATATTAGCGTCACATCGTGCACCCACACTCAAACCATCCGCCACACACGTCGACCTTAACGTCCTCGATCCCATGACCTTGAGTGCCGCTATATTGCAAAATTTGCCCATGAACATCCACTAAGGTGCAGGGGCCACATTCCCATAAGGAACGGTGGAGGTGGACTATGACGCTGAACGCCTGGGTCTTAATCCTGGCGACACCATCAGAAAAAATGTTCAGCGATGGTTTTCCTCCTAATGCTGGCAATATTTGTGAGGTACTATGCCATGTGAAAACTTCTCTCCAAAGTGGCGTTGCGGCATCGCGTTTAGGCTCGCCTATATTAAGTTGGTCTATCATTGAGCAAAAACTGGAATCGGACGCAACGCCATACTGTTGAAATCAATCCTGAGTTTTGAGGGCGGTAGATCCCTTAGCAGAAATTCACTTGCGACTACTGTAATGGCACATGGTCTCTGCCTGAAAGACCGTACACTCGTTCGGTAGTCTCAGAGACATACTGATGTTGAGTGCATCGGAATAGACCCCCAATCCAGTCCCTGACTGCATCTCGTAGCCATCAGTGAAGATCGAGGTCTCATCCCTCTCTAACACAGCATTTGTTTTTTATTCATCATTCCCGGGAAAACGAATCCTGAATACTTGTCCTTATCCCAATCGGTACCGGTGCCAGATATTCAGAGATCCCCCTCAGTCTACACTCAGCACTGTGGCCGCACCAGTCCGGTAGTCTCAGAGACATACCGATGTTGGGTGTGTCGCAGTGGAGACCCAATACAGTCTCTGACTCCATCTTGGAGCTGTTAGTGAAAATTGAGGTCTCATCCGCCTCAAACATAGTATTCGCCCTCCGTTCATCCATCCTGGGAAGACGAATACTTAATGTCCTAGTCCCACTCGGTTCTGGAGTGCAGGGCCATTTTCACCAGAATTAAGCCGAAAGCTACCCCTCAAGCAAGAACATCTTGAGTGACAAGGATTCTGAATCAACCCCGATCCAAAGATCCTTGTCATTTCTCTTATCCCTTGCTCGTCCCCTTACTATCGTCCCGTTTTCAGCTAGAAAATGTTTATTCTGGCCTTTAAGCAGTCTAAGTATGGCTTCATCCTCCAATGCAGGAAAAGGAATTCACACCCGCAACGTTTGCTAGCGGGAGATTTGATGAATCGGAACCAGCTCTATCTTCATGCCAAGCCAAAGGTGGTCATTCATCCCTCCTGGGAAAACGAATCCTGAATCCCTATCCTAATCCCTATTGATACCGATGCCAGATAGTCGGATATCCTCCTCAATCAGTTTAGCCTCCACATCAATAGCATCAAGAATGGGACGGTGGCCGCACCTCTGAGCTCCCTCCGCCTAAGTACGAGCCAGAGACGTTCAAGTTGGGTGTTTGTAGTGTGTAACATGAGTTTGGGACCTGCAGATATTGCGTCCTTGCCGAACCTGCCGGTTCGGGTGAATTCCCGGTGCTGGACCGTTAACCATTTTGCAATTTTGCGCAACGTGTTTTGTTATGATATCCAACAACTGTGCCAAGTATGGTTCAAATCGGTCCAAAACCTGATACAGCTGCCATATAAACCGATCTTGGGTCTTGACTTCTTGAGCCTCCAGAGGGCGCAATTCTTATCCGATTGGAAAAAAATTTTGCCCAACGTGTTTCCCAATCGCTTCCAACAACTGAGTCAAGTATGGTTCAAATCGGTCCATAACCTGATATAGCTGCTATATAAACCGATCTTGGGTCTTAACTTCTTGAGCCTCCAGAGGGCGCAATTCTTATCAGATTTGAATGAAATTTTGAACGACGTGTTTCGCTATGACTTCCAACAACTGTGGCAAGTATGGTTCAAATCAGTCCATAGCCTGATACAGCTGCCATATAAACCGATCTTGGGTCTTGACTTCTTGAGCCTTTAGAGAGCGCAATTCTTATCTGATGTGGCTGAAATTTTGTAAGACGTATTTTATTATGACTTTCAACAACTGTGCCAAATAAGGTTCAAATCGGTCCATAACCTGATACAGCTGCCATATAAACCGATCTTGGGTCTTGACTTCCAGAGCCTCTAGAGGGCGCAATTCTTATCTGATTTGGCTGAAATTTTGTAAGGCGTATTTTATTATGACTTTCAACAACTGTGCCAAATAACGTTCAAATCGGTTCATAACTTGATATAGCTGTCATATAAACCGATCTTGGGTCTTGACTTCCTGAGCCTCTAGAGGGCGCAATTCTTATCCGATTGGAAAGAAATTTTGCACAACGTGTTTCACTATGACTTCCAACAACTGAGTCAAGTATGGCTCAAATCGGTCCATAACCTGATATAGCTGCCATATAAACCGATCTTGGGTCTTGACTTCTTGAGCTTCTAGAGGGCGCAATTCCTATCCGATTTGGCTGAAATTTTGTATGACGTATTTTATTATGACTTTCAACAACTGTACCAAATAAGGGTACAATCGGTTCATAACTTGATATAGCTGCCATATAAACCGATCTGGGATCTTGACTTTTTGAGCCTCTAGAGGTCGCAATTATTACCCGATTTGCCTGAAATTTTTAACGACGGATTCTCTTATGACCATCAACATACGTATTTATTATGGTCTGAATCGGCCTATAGCCTGATACAGCTCCCATATAAATCGATCTCTCTAGTTTACTTCTTGAGCCCCCAAAGGGCGCAATTCTTATTCGAATTGGCTGACATATAATTTAATTGCGGTGCGAACCGGACCATATCTTGATATCGCTCTAATAGCAGAGCAAATCTTTTCTTTTATCCTTTTTTGGCCTAAGAAGAGATGGCGGGAAAAGAACTCGACAAATGCGATCCATGGTGGAGGGTATATAAGATTCGGCCCGGCCGATCTTAACACTCTTTTGCTCGTTTTTTTTTTCACTCATGTTTTGCTTTTTTTGAGATAACTTTTCGTTCAGGTTGGACCCCAAATCTCTCCAGGAGACCAAAACGCCCTAAGACAGAATGATTTCCTAGGTGAATGCATTGACCCTTGATTCAAACCTTAAGCTAAGGACATAAATTATGGCTGCTAGTGTCATATTGGCTGAGAAGTATATATGGGAGCTAAACGTTAATCTCAATGATTTTTATAAAAACATTTTTCACACATTGCCCACATGTGTTATTGAACTTTTTTTCCATATATCTCCCCACCCAATACCACTGTGCATTTTCCCACATTAAGCATTGGTGCTAAATGTTCTCATTTCCTTGATACCGGCACATTTAGTACTAATAGTGATATTTATACGACTTGACTTTGGTTGAGGGAGGCCAAAAGCAACCAGGCGGCAACCCGGCAACAAAGAAAACGACCATTCGCTTAGTGCAAAAAAAAGAGTGGTTTAAATTTGATGTATTTACTATTTTACTAGCTTACGGCTCATAAATTTTATGGCACATTGACCATTACTGTAAAAGACCCCAAAGCATTTACGTCCTTTTCAATATTGAAATGTCACTAAGATTTCCTTGAAATTTTCATTTAAGCCTAACGATGAATAAAAAACAAACGAACATCCTTCCACAACCACTAAAACGTTATAATATTGGTTGATGTTGTTTGTGTCTCTTCTTTTTTTTTTTGGTTATTTTCTTTTTGGGGTCGTGGCGAACGCATTATTCACACTCCCTACGTTTTTTCATAAAAAATTCAGTAAATATCCAATGAGAAGAGCTATAGGTTTGTATGAGCACAACTCTGTTATGTGAAGTTATTTAAAGGTTGTAAGGGAATGTGTTTTGACAAAAATGGAAATGCTTATCTGGAACTTTGAAAAGTCATGACTAGAGCCTCTATAGTTAAAAAATACTTTTGAATGATAAATTCAGGAAATATAGCTCCGCCTCAGCGTATGCATGACAGCGTGTTGAAAATTTCATCGCATCTCTCGCCGAATCAAATCAATCTCATCCAAGTATCTGAGAAAACTTCCCAGAGGCACATCTGCAAGTTCGCCGAGATCTGAAAAGAACCATCTTCCTAGGATGGATAGCCTTTGCCCCAGTAGACCCGGGCATGAGTAGAGCAGGTGCTCGACATCTGCTCGACATCGTCCACAGTAGTCCTTGAGCGGGATTTCCATGCCTGCGATCATATGGCCTATCGCTCAATGTCCGGTTATGACTCATGTAATCATTCTCAGTAACCCCTTATCAAGAGTCCGCAAATCCTTCGTCTTCTTCCGATCAACAGCTGGCCACAGTGTCCTGGGAATCCGACAACCATCATCCATAGACTTCAACCCTGCCAACACCTCCGCACTGGTCATCTTCTCTACTATGTTCAGTAGTTCGACAAAAGGCACGTGGTTAAGACAGGACAGAGGTCTGCCTGCCATAAAGGATCGCCTCCGAGTATACGTATCCGCCTCTTAATTTGCCATATGGCCTATCACTCAATGTCCGGTTATGACTCCTGTAATCGTGCTCACTAACCCCTTATCAAGGGTCAGCAAATCCTTCGTCTTCTTCCGATCAACAGCTGGCTTGAGTGTCCTGGAAATCCGACAACCATCCATAGACATCCACCCTGCCAACACCTCTGCACTGGTCATCTTCTCTACTATGTTCAGTAGTTCGACAAAAGGCACGTATGCAAGACCGGCCACAGATCTGCCTGCCATGAAGGATCCCCTCCGGACATACTTCTCCGCCTTTTAGTTTCCCAGAACACTGATGTGTCCGGTAAGCAAGGTCAACACAACGCTAAAAGCCAGAAAACCGTTTAAAACCCCCAAACACTCTGCCAAGATTTCGACCTCATCAACCTTGAAATCAAGGCCTTGAGGGCCGCCATACTGTTCACATATATCCTAAGTTTCGCAGGTGATAGGTCCTTTCTCGGGATGTCCTTTGCGGTCAATGTAATGGCACAGACCTCTGCGTGAAAAATCGTGCGCTTGTCCGGCAGTCTAACTGACAAACCGTTGTCGAGTGTGCTGAGTAAACTCCAGTCCCATCCCTTACACCATCCTGAAGCCAGTGCAGACCGAAATTTCATCCAAATCAAGCATCCGCCTCCCACTCCTTCCTTCCGAAAGAGCGAAAGCGGAATAGCCACACCCAAAGTGGGTTCGGCCTGGGGTCTACCTTGAGAACCCAGGGACTGAGATCTGTTTTAGACAGCCTGACCATAATACGGTCCTGCAGGCGGAGATCCGGGCGATCACGGAATGCGTGAGGTGGTGTGGTACTAACGCGAGGAAATCGAGTGTGGACATCTTTACGGACAGTAAAATGGCCTAAGGGCAATGAAAATGCAGTGTAAGAAGGAGATTAACGCCTTCTCTGAGGATGTCACAATCCGCATCGTTTGAGTGCCGTACCATGACGGAGTAAGGGAGAATGAAAGGGCAGATGATTTGGCGGTGAAGGCCAGAGGACTGCCGTCAATAAACTTGGTTAACCCGAAGCCTTTCGGGTCGACGCAGTCCGAGATAAGAGCGTGGGTGACAAACGCGCATGTAACACTGTAAAACAGTAAAACAGTCGGTAGGATCGCCAAAATCCTATGGGGTGATCCGGATTGTGAGAGGATGAGGCTATAACTGAAAGGAAGTAAGAAGGAAGTCAATATAGCTTTTGGTGTCATAACGGGACACATAGGGCTACCGGCTTACTTTTGCAAAATCGGTGCGGCAAGTGATAACATGTGTAGGGCATATGGGGAAGATGATGAGACGTTGGAGCATTTCAAATGTCATTGCCCGGCTTTCGAGGCTAACAGACACCGGTACTTAGGTGGGGTGCGATACCAGACTTGGACCTACTTAGGGGAGTAGTAGGTCGGATTTCCTAAATTAAAATTTTCTTTTTCGAGATTACTTGTTAGCTTTTACAGCGCACAACAGGCCTATTACTGGCTTTGGTGTATGTCCACAGTGGCATGAAGCGGCTTAATATCCCCACCCTCTTTTCAACCTAACCTAATCTAGCTCCCATATAAACCGATTTGGGATCTTGACTTCTTGAGCTGCTAGAGGACGTGGTTTGTTTTGAATTCCAATAACTGTGATCAGTATGGAGGCCATCGTAGCGCAGAGATTAGCATTTCCGCCTATGACACTGAACACCTGGGTTCGAATCCTGGCGAGACCATCAGAAAAAAAATTCAACCGAGGTTTTGCCCTCCTAATGCTGGCAATATTTGAGAGGTACTATACCATGTAAAACTTCTCTCCAAAGAGGTGTCGCACTGCGGCACACCGTTTGGACACGTCTATATATCTTTATATAGCCCCCCTACAGACCGATCCACCGATTTAGGGTCTTAGGCCCATAAAAGCCATGTTTTTTACCCGATTTTGCTGAAATTTCGGAGGGTGAGTAGTGTTAGGCCCTTCGACATTATACTTCAATTTCACTCAGATAGGTCCAGATTTGGATATAGCTGCCATATAGACCGATCCTCCGATTTAGGGTCTTAGGCCCATAAAAGCCACATTTATGATTCAATTTTGCTGAAATTTAGGACAGTGAGTTGTGTTAAGCACTTCGACATCCTTTTTTAATTTGGGCCAGATCGGTTTAGATTTGGATATAGCTGCCTTATAGACCGATCCTCCGATTTAGGATCTTAGGCCAATAAAAGCCACATTTATTATCCAATTTTGCTGAAATTTGGGATAGAGAGTTGTGTTAGGCCCTTCGATATCTGTCTTCCATTTGGCTCAGATCCTGCCAGATTTGGATATAGCTGCCATATAGACCGATCCTCCGATTTAGGGTTTTAGGCCCATAAAAGCCACATTTATTATCCGATCTTGCTGAAATTTGTAACAGTGAGTTATTTTAGGCCCTCCGACATAATAATTTGGGCCAGATTGCTCCCGATTTGGATATAGCTGCAATATAGACCGATCTCTCGATTTTAGGTCGTGGGCCCATAAAAGGTGCATTTATTGTCTAATTTTTCCAAAATTTGGCACAGTGAGTTATGTAAGACCCCTTGACATCTTCCTGGAATATGGTTCAGATCACTCCAGATTTGGATATAGCTGCCATATAGACCGATCTCTCGATTTAAGGTCTTGGGCTCATAGAAGGCACATTTATTGTCCGATGTCGCCGAAATTTGGGACAGTAAGTTGTGTTAGGACCTTCGATGTAGCTGCTAAAGGGTGATTTTTTTGAGGTTAGGATTTTCATGCATTAGTATTTGACAGATCACGTGGGATTTCAGACATGGTGTCAAAGAGAAAGATGCTCAGTATGCTTTGACATTTCATCATGAATAGACTTACTAACGAGCAACGCTTGCAAATCATTGAATTTTATTACCAAAATCAGTGTTCGGTTCGAAATGTGTTCATTCACCGTAACGTTGCGTCCAACAGCATCTTGGAAAAAATACGGTCCAATGATTCCACCAGCGTACAAACCACACCAAACAGTGCATTTTTCGGGATGCATGGGCAGTTCTTGAACGGCTTCTGGTTGCTCTTCACTCCAAATGCGGCAATTTTGCTTATTTACGTAGCCATTCAACCAGAAATGAGCCTCATCGCTGAACAAAATTTGTCAAAATTTGAACACATTTCGAACCGAACACTGATTTTGGTAATAAAATTCAATGATTTCCAAGCGTTGCTCGTTAGTAAGTCTATTCATGATGAAATGTCAAAGCATACTGAGCATCTTTCTCTTTGACACCATGTCTGAAATCCCACGTGATCTGTCAAATACTAATGCATGAAAATCCTAACCTCAAAAAAATCACCCTTTATATAGACCGATCTCTCGATTTGAGGTATTGCACCCATAAAAGGCGCATTTATTGACCGATCTCTCTGAAATTTGAGATCGTGGGTTATGTTATACCCTACGATATACTTCTCCAATTTGGCTCAGATGGGGCCAGATTTGTATAAAGCTGCCATATAGGCCGACCTCTCGATTTAAGGTATTGCGCCCATAAAAGGCGCATTTATTGTCCGATGTCGGAATATGGAATATGGTACAGATCGGTTGAGGAATATGGTACAGATCGGTTGAGGTACAGATCGGTTGAGGTTTGAATATAGCTGCCATATAGGTCGATCTCTCGATTTAAGGTTTTGGGCCCATAAAAGGCGCATTTATTGTCCGCTGTCGCCGAAATTTGGAACATTGAGTTGAGTTAGGGCCTTCTACATCCCTCTTAAATTTGGCCCTGATCGGTCCAGATTTGGATATAGCTGCCATTAAGACCGATATCTCGATTTAAAGTCTTGTCCCCATAAGATGCGCATTTATAATCCGATTTCTCTAAAATTTGACACAGTGACTTATGTTAGGCTTTTCAAAATCCATATCGTTTATGGTTCAGATCGGTCCATATCTGGATATGGCTACCACAAAAATGACTTGTACTTATAAGACCTCTCAAAATCCGTGTCGAATTTGGTCCAAATCGGACTCTATTTCGATAAAGCTGCTATGGGTTTATAAATTATGAAATTTTCATCGGATTATGACAAAAGGTGGTCGGCTCGGCCGACCTTAACGCCTTTTTATTTGTTTAAATTTGTAACCGCAATTTTACGGGTATTTTCATAAATACCTAAAGTGTTATTAGGCTATGAAAATTGGTTGCATTTTTCAATATTGACTTGGTATGAGTCAGTCCTTTAACTTATGATAAGACTTAGTTAATACAATTACTTATTTGATCATAAGAAACAAAATAAATGGTAAAGGGAAAATTTAAGTCCCATGAAGTGAGAAACATGAAAACAAATATTTTTTGTTACCAATTTTAGGAACCCTTCAACATTTTTTTTTAATTTTTAACGCTGCTATTAAAATTTTATAATTTCAATTGAATTTAAGTTTTCATTTATAGAGCATTGAATAAATGTGGCATTGGCATGTTATTAAAATTTGTCTTGGTTGTCTTAAAGTTTGAGTTTAAGTTTGCTGTATGGTATAAAAAAAAATAAATACTTACATCCAAGCCACACTAAAAGTTGTTCTTCAAGTAGTTTGGCATCATAAACATAAATAGTATAGCACAAATTATTTATTGGCTACAACAAATAAATGCACAATTCTCAAAAAAAAAAAACCACCACAATCAAAGGAAATCAATGTCCTTATCAAGCATATTGGCATAGTCCTTAAAATGTAGTTTTGATATTTATTCACCATTAGCCCTCTGACACCATATACAAATACGAATGCTTTTCATAAACGCTTTTTCATGTTCTATGCTAATTTTGTGTTTTTTTCTTTCTCTTGTCCCTCCTTTTCGTTATACAGCTCCGCAAACCAGCATCCACTCTCTCAATTCCTGGCTCGATGAAAACACCTTCCATTGCGAATCGGGAACAGATCTCATCAGGATGCAACGAAGAAGCAGCAGAGGCGTTAGTTGGCATAAATACCGACTACCCAAGGTATGAAATGTATGTATACCCGTGTCCAAAGTCCATGCTAAAAAAAAAAACGCAAAAAACATCCAAAAACATTTTTAGAAGCATAACCCAATGAAATGTAGATAAATAACATCCAATAGAGAGTATGTATGCATATGTAGTAGTGTAGCTAGGAGTATGTTTGAGTGTGTTGGTGAATGTACAATGAAAACCATATGTTGGGTCTCTTTGCTAGGGTGGACTATAACCAACCTTGACCCTACACGCAGAGAAGGAATATGGTAAAAGTAACATAATATGTTTGTGGCAAACTAAGTAAAATGTTTGTTTTGATCATACTATAGTTAAACGCAACCATTCTATTTTATAGCTTGCTATATTATATAAATTTTAAGTTTAAAAAAATCATGAACAACATTACCTACTGTTTATTTCTTCAACTAATTTGTTTAACTCCACTACAAACTGTTATACTATTGTTCCCCTAACTAAAGCTATAGTTGCTGCAAACATTACTATGATAAGTTTCCTATTAATCATACTATTGTTCTCCAACCAACTTTGGTTACTGCCAACATTATTATCAAGGCTTTCAACTAATTTGTTTAACCCCACTACAAACTGTTATACTATTGTTCCCCTAACTAAAGTTATAGTTGCAGCAAACATTACTATGATTAGTTCTCTATTAATCATACAATTGTTCTGCAACTAACTTTGGTTACTGCCAACATTATTATCAAGGCTTTTCATTTTTAAAATTATTTCCTTTGTTGAGGGCATATCAGAACCAACTCAAAAATCTAGTCCCTAAGTTCATTTTACTCAAACATATTCCTTTTCTGCGTGTAGTTAACATTGAGATTTCACATGTGTGTATGTGTGTGTGTGCGTGTGTTTCCCAACAACCACTTCACATACTCTTGTCCATACGAGTGCATTGTACTATTCTTTATCGTCGTAAATCGCATTAGTGTAGAGTGTTTTTGCCATTTGCCCATCCATAGTGCCATTTTTCAAGCGTAGCCATAGAACAATGCTAAAGGGCACTCAATTGACAATCGATTAGTTTTAAATTAACTGAGTCCTTACCGATTAGTTCTTCATCCGATTCATTTAAGAATTGAATGATGTTGGCTTGTTGTTCATTTGGAAAAGAAAAAGATTTAAAAAAGTCCAGCTACAACATAATCATTGAACCGTACTATGCCTTACTTTTGAAATAATTAAAACTAGAACATTGTAGCAATTATCAAATGACTTCTTAGAAGAAAAAAAAAACCTTAATAGAGTGGATAGAAATTAAGTGAATGAAGACCTGTGTCTTTGACTAAGAGGTTTTTCATTTCCTAGGCTACTTGGGTGTGGTACAGTATTATATACCACACACTTCGACATCAAAATTCAAAAAGCTAGACCTTCTGTATGAAAAAACGGGGGTTTGTACGAACTCTAAATGTGCTCTAAAACCTTTCAAATACTTGAAATTAGGGAGTAAGCTTGTAATGGGGGTTATATTACCCTGTAGACCGTTTACACCATTCTGCGGCGGAAAATATTCTAGAAGCATTCCGTAAAAGCTGTAGCCAGCCTGCTCTCGATAATTCCATAGGTCTTTTGGAGGTAGTTTTTAGAGTAAGTGATACCTTCGACACTTGGTGCCTGTGGGACGAGCGCATGCACCGCAAGGCTTTTGGATGGTCCTTACGATAACAGCCCGTTGCTGCTTAGACAGCATGTAGCTACACCCACCACCGAAAGATGGGGGTATATTCATTTTGTCATTCCGCTTGCAACACATCGAAATATCCATTTCCGACCCTACAAAGTATATATATTCTTGATCAGCGAAAAAATCCAAGTCGATCTAGCAATGTCCGTTCGTCTGTCTGTTGAAATCAGTCTTTAAAAATAGAGATATTGAGCTGAAACTTTGCACAGATTCATTTTTATACCCTCCACCATAGGAGGGGGGTATACTATTGGTTGCCCAAAAAGTAATTGCGGATTTTTTAAAAGAAAGTAAATGCATTTTTAATAAAACTTAGAATGAACTTTAATCAAAAATACGTTTTTTACACTTTTTTCTAAAGCAAGCTAAAAGTAACAGCTGATAACTGACAGAAGAAAGAATGCAATTACAGAGTCACAAGCTGTGAAAAAATTTGTCTACGCCGACTATATGAAAAATCCGCAATTACTTTTTGGGCAACCCAATATATTCTTGATCGGCGAAAAAATCCAAGACGATCTAGCCATGTCCGTTCGTCTGTCTATTGAAATCACTTTACAGTCTTCAAAAAAAAGATATTGAGCTGAAACTTTGCACAGATTTATTTTTATACCCTCCACCATAGGATGGGGGTATTCTAATTTCATCATTCTGTTTGTAACAGCTCGAAGTATGCGTCTGAGACCCCATATAGAATATATATTCTTGATCGTCATGTCATTTTAAGACGACCTAGCCATGTTCGTCCGTCCGTCCGCCTGTCTGTTGAAAGCACGCTAACTTTCGTAGGAGTAAAGCTAGCCGGTTGAAATTTTTTAAACCGATCTTGGGTCGTAACTTCTTGAGCCACTAGAGGGCGCAATTCTTACCTGATTGGAATGAAATTTTGTACGAAGGATTTCGTTTTTATATCCAACAACTGTGTCAAGTATGGTTCAAATCGGTCCATAAATTGATATAGCTGCCATATAAACCGATCTTGGGTCTTGACTTCTTGAGCCACGAGAGGGCGCAATTCTTACCTGATTGGAATGAAATTTTGCACGAAGGATTTTGTTTTTATATCCAACAACTGTGCTAAGTATGGCCCAAATCGGTACATAACCTGATATAGCTGCCAAGTAAGCCGATATGGGATCTTGACTTCTTGAGCCTCTAGAGGGCGCAATTGTCGTCCGATATGACTGAAATTTCGCACGTGGTGTTTTGGTATCACTTTCAACAACTGCGCTAAGTATGGTTGAAAACAGTCTATATTTAGATATAGATGCCATATAAGCCGATCTTGGGTCTTGACTTCTTGAGCCTCTAGAGGGCGCAATTCTCGATCGATTTGAATGAAATTTTGCACGTAGTGTTTTGATATCACTTCCAACAACCATATTAAGTACGATTCAAATTGGATCATAATCTGGTATAGCTGCCATATAAACTGATCTTGGATCTTGACTTCTGGAGCCACTAGAGGGCGCAATTCTCGTCTCATTTTATTGAAATTTTGCACGTAGTGTTTTGGTAGCACTTCCAACAACTAAGCTAAATATGGTTCAAATTGGTCCATGTTTTGATATAGCTGCCATATAAACCGATTTGGATCTTGACTTCTTGAGCCTCTAGAGGGAGCAATTCGCTACCGATTTGACTGAAATTTTGCACGTAGTGTTTTGGTATCACTTCCAACAACCGTACAATTTAAATCGGTCCATAATCTGGTGTAGCTGTCGTAATAACCGATCTTGGAACTTGACTTCTTGAGCCGCTGGAGGGCGCAATTCTTATGCGATTTGTCTGAAATTTTGCATGAGGTGTTTTGGTATCACTTCCAACAACCATGTTAAGACTGCACTATATATATCAATGAGTGCAGTCCGATTTAAGTTTAAGCTCAATGGTAAGGGGCCTCCTTTTTTTAGCCGTGTCCGAACGGCGTGCCGCAGTGCGATATCTCTTTGGAGAGAAGTTTTACATGGCATAGTACCTCACAAATGTTGCCAGCGTTGGGAGGGGAAAACCGCCGCTGAAAATTTTTACTGATGGTCTCGCCAGGATTTGAACCCACGCGTTCAGAGTCATAGGCGGACATGCTAACCTCTGCGCTTTGGTGTGTTGCCAAACGAACTCGCAGTCCAGTAAAACCAGTCAAATGATATAACAGAGCAAAAGCACATTTACTGCCTAACTTTGAACCAGTAAAAGCGTGCGTTCGGCCGGGCCGAATCTTCTATACCCTGTACCCACCATGGAACGCAGTTGTCAAGTTCTTTTCCCGATATCTCTTTACAGGCAAACAAAGGATAATGGACAAGATTTGCTATGCCATTGGAGCCATGCCTAGTTATGAACCGAATAGGGCCATACTTGGTTTGGCTATTGGAGACCAAAATTTCAGCCAAATCGGATAAGAGTTGCGCCCTATAGTGACTCAAGAATAAAATCGGAAGATCTGGTAGCTTGGTCTCTTTATGAACCGATTTAGACCATATTTACCACGTATATTTAAGATCACAATAGGAGTTATTGTGCAAAATTTCAACCAAATCTGATAAGAATTTCGCCCTATAGTGGCTCCAGAAACATAATCGGGAGATCGGTATATATGGGAGCTGTATCAAGCTATGAGCCGATTTAGACCATACTTGGCACAGTTGTTAGAAATCAAAACAAACCACTTCATGCTAAATATCAGCCAAATAGGGTAATAATTGCCCCCTCTACCGTCTTAAGAAGTCAACGTCCAAGATCGGTTGATATGGCCGCTATATCCAAAACATGAACCAATATAGTCCATTTACAATCCCAACCGACCTTCGAAAGTTAGTATGCTTTCGACAGAGAGACCGACGGACGGACATGGCTTAACCGGTTTAGAATGTCAAGACGATCGAGAATATTTACATTTTGTTGGGTCTCATATCAATATTTCGATGTGTTACAAACGGAATGATGAAATTAGTATACCCCCTTCCTATGGTGGAGGGGGTCCTATATATAGGACCCAAAATAGTCTTCTCCTCTGAGTATACATTTTTTGCTTAACCAATATGTAGGTCAATTGAAAGCATGAAAAAAAATTCAATAAATTTTACATACACTACAAAATGTTTCCACACATCCTTTACTATGAAAAACTACTGCTAAATTTTGAAGAACCCTTCGGGTAAACCTATATCAAGGCATTTTATTGTGTCCATACTCACCACTCTTTGTATTCATGGGGATATTTACATCAGACTAGCTTACTCCCATTTCATTTACAAAACCACAAGAAACACAGAAAAAGATGAGCAAAGAGAAATTTCTAAAATGGAAACAGCTTTAAGCATAAGTATACCACTTAGCCAAAGGAGCGAGCACCCCGGTTAACCTCAGTGAAGTGATGCCTCGTTATGTGATATCAAACAATTATCATGTATGAATTTTAAATTTGCATAATAGCTTTACTTAGTGGTGAGTGTAAAAACGTAACCAACTAACTGGCTGAATGACAAATAGCATGTCAGGTGTTTTACAAAGGTCCTTTGAGATGAAAAGAGGAAAAGAACCACACATATACACCATGCATGTGCATATGTACCAAAAAACCCAGACAGTAACATTTTCAACTGCGAAGTTGCATTTAAATTACATCTCACCCAAATTGTATTCTGCCACTCATGAAGCAAACGCACATACCTTTCTTCTCAGGCATTCATGCACTGCTTGCACCTGGGAGCCTCTCACCCTCTCAACCCTCCCACTATACCATTACACATAGCACATGTCATTCGTTCATTTTGCGGCTAAGTGAGTAGGCAAAGTGACGGATGCACTTGGCTGAAAAAAAAAATCCTTTGTAAACTAACTGCGAGGACAAGTGTGTAAATTTCAGTTCATTGAAGTGAGAAGTAGGCCAATATATCAGCAATCAAAAATGCTAACAATTTTTGTATGCATGAACACTTTGCCTTAAAATCTTGCTATTGAAATGCTTATAAAGGCCGATAAGAAATGTTCTAATGATGCTTAGGAAAGGTAGTGACGTAAAAAAAGGTTTTATGAGTCAGTAGAAGTTAACTGGTCTTTATGTTGATTTAGGCTGAATGAGTAGTTCGTCTTAAAGGTGAGCTCACATTGTGTTACTCCAGTAAGTGGAAGTGTACTCCAACAGAGGAAAAGGATGAGAGTCCCTTGCTCAGAACTCTATAGGTTTGGATCAGAACTCTATAGTTCTTCACCTACCTATACTCGTATGTCAACTCCGTATATGTGCAAACCAGAGACACTGCGCGACCACCCTTACATTGACGCTCTTTGTCGATGTGTTTGAGGTGGTACACGTTTACACGATCATCTGGATCGGAGAAGAACTGCCTTCCATTACTGCAATGATTGCTATGACTTCTTTTGGAGTACTCAGTGACCTCATGGCTAGAGTAAGCAGGTAATCTCTCATTTTCCAGACTATACCACTCCAGAAAGACAGTCCATGGTCAGTTTCTCATTTTTATACGCTGCACCACTACTGTGGTACAGATTATTATAACTTAGTGAATTTGTTTGTAACACCAAAACGGAAGAGAGCCAAACCCATTGATAAGTATACCGATCGACTCAGAATCATTTTCTGATTTAATTTAGCTATGTCCGTCCGTCTGTCTGTCGATGTTAATTTTTGAACAAAGTACAATTCGCAATTTTCATCCGATAGTTTTCAAATTTGGCACAGGCATCTTTTTTGGCCTAGAGACAAAGCCTAATAAAATTTTAAGAAATCGGTTCAGATTTGGATATAGCTCCCATATACGTGTTCGTGCGATGTGGTCTAATACTGCAATACAGTATCGTCATTTGTGAACCGATAATCATGAAATTTGGCACAAGGGAGTCTCTTATAAGTCTCGACATTAGTGGTAAATTTGATAAAAATCGGTTCAGATACAGATATAGCTCCCACATATATTTACCGCCTGATTTCAACGTCTAGAGCTTTTGCAACCGCATATATCAACCAATCTTCTCAAAACTTTGCACTTCACTTTCTTCTAAGACTACCACAAAACATGCGGATTTTGGTAGAAATCGGTTCAGATTTGGATGTAGCTCCTACATATATGTTGTCATTTACGAACCGATTTACATGAATTTTCGCACAAACGATTCCCTTATGACTTCCGACATTGCTGTTGAATTTCATAGAAATCGGTTCATATTGAGATATAGCCCCCATATATATTACCCGATTTTCGCCAAAGTGGAATTCATTGTGCAAAATTTCAACCAAATCGTATAAAAATTGCGCCATATAGTGGCTCAAGAAATAAAATCGGAAGATCTGTTTATATGGGAGTTATATCAGTTTATAGACCGACTCAGGCCTTCTTAAACAAATATATTAAAGTTCATACAAGAAGTCTTTGTGCAAAAGTTCAGCCAAAAGAGGTAAGAATTGCTCCCTCTGGAGGCTCTAGAAGTATAATCGGGAGTTCGGTTTATATTGGGTTTATCAGGTTGTAAACCGGTTGGGTCCATACGTGGCACAGTTATTGATGGTTAAACCAAAACACTTCATGCAAAACTTCAGCCAAATGGGATAATAATTCCACCCTCTAGCGGCTCAAGAAGTCAAGATCCGAGATCGGTTTATATGGGAGCTATATCAGGTTATGAACCAATTTGAACCAAACTTGGCGCAGTTGTTAGAAGTTAGAACAAAACACTTTATGAAAAATGTCAGCCACATCCGATAATTATTGCGCCCTCTAGCGGCTCCAGAATTCAAGATGCGAAATCAGTTTATATGGGAGCTGTATCAGGTTATGAACCGATTTTAAACGAACTAGGCTCAGATGTTGGCTATCATAACAAAACACGTCATGCAAAATTTCATTCTGATCGGATAAGAATTGCGCACTCTAGAGGCTCAAGAAGTCAAGATCCGAGATCGGTTTATATGGGAGCTTTATCAGGTTATGAACCGATTTTGACCATACTTAACAGAGTTGTAGGAAGTCAAAATAAATTACTTGGTGCAAAATTTCAGCCAAATCGGATGAGGCTTGCACCATCTATCGTCTCAAGAAATCAAGATCCGAACTCGGATTATAGGGCAGCTATAACAAAACATGGACCGATTAGGCCTATTTACAATCCTAACTGACCTCTACTAATAAGAAGTATCTATGCAAAATTTTAAGAGGCTAGCTTTACATCTTGGAAAGATAGCGTGCTTTCAACAAACAAACAGACGGAAGGACATGGCTAAATAGACTAAGAATGTCAAGACGATCAAGAATTTATATACCTAGTTGGGTCTTAGACCAATATTTCGATGTGCTACAAACGGAATGACGAAATAAGTATACGCCCTTCTTATGTTGGTGGTTATAGGGAAGGTTAGGTTCATTTGGCAGTCTACCATCAGGCTCACTCAGACTTTTTCGTCCATTGTGATACCACAGGAACAGAAGAAGGAAGATGGCTTCTAGTTCCTACCCTTGAACCATCCAGATCGATTTAAAAACCCAACAACTTGCGAGTGTTCACATCCTCTAAATCAGACAGGTTCTCAAAAAAAAAAAATGAGAACCCAAAGTGGAACGCCTTCCGAGTGCTAGTGCGGGACACACACACAGAAGGTGTTCTTTTGTCTCTTCCGACTGCTAGCGCGGGACACACACACAAAAGGTGTTCTATTGTCTATTTGGTTTAAGTGGCAGTCTATCATCTGACTCACTCAGACGTTTTCATCCATTGTGATATCACAGGAGCAAAAGAAGGAAGATGACTTGTACATCCTAACGTTGAACCATCCAGATCACTTTAAAAAGCCCAATAACTTGCGAATGTTCACATCCTCTAAATCAGACAGGTTCTCAAAGAAATGAGAACATAAAGTGAAACTCCTTCTGACTGCTAGTGCGGGACACACACAGAAGGTGTTCTATAGTCTCTTCTTCTTCGATGTCCTCACAGCTTCAGCAAAAGTCGTTGCTGGCAACCTTCAGTCTGTCATCATGACGTCTGTTCTAGCCAATGACAGCAAAGCAGTAGACCTCTTCAATTCCAGATTAGGCCACATAGTTTTATAATACTCACAGCCCCCTCTTTGTGACCTTCTATCATTCGTTGTCGCTCGGGCCTGATCCTGAAAACTTAGCTTTCATGTCGCTGGAGGCATACCCACATACGATACTTCCTAGTCTCGCAATCTCGTCCGCTTTACAATTCCCTCTCTCTTTGAGAGATCTGCGACAGTCGAGGGCGGTTTTTGTGTTCAGAAATACGTTCGTCGGGGATTGAGTGGCTGACTGGCTGTTTGAGAAGATATTTATGCCAATCGACGCACAGTGGGCCAAATGGCAAAAAAATTGGAAATAAGTCTACAACTTTTTATCTGTTGATTTTAGCCATACAAAATGTTCTAGACATTTGTAGAGGAGGACATAGGCTTTCAGAAAAGTGCTGTTGTTGGTCCATATCTTTAATACAGGGTGAGCTACAGGGTGTCAAAGTTGACCACTTTTGACTTCTCCAAGCTTCTGGGGGCCATAACTTTTGATCTACTCAACCGATTTACATGATTTAGGACTCTAGAGAAAGAGCTTGACAAGATCTAAAAAACTTATGCATAAAGTACCATGCCATCGTGTACTGTTAAGGAGTTATGAATTGTTTAATTTTAAAATATGAAAATTTGGCCTTGGTTTTTTTCAGTGTTTTTTAAATAACTCCGTCAATTTTAAAGCTATAAACTTCATACTTCACACAAATTATGCCAGCATATGTGTGCATAAAATACAAAAGGAATCACGTGAATATCTTTGGCGGTTTAAAAATGGCATCGTTTTCAATATGAAAAATATTTTTTTTGTCAAAAAATTGCAAAATTTTTCAAAAAAGATACTCCCATTTCCTTTAAGTTTTCGCAAACTTTGGCCGTCAAAGCATTATCATTTCTTTCCATTTTCACAAAGTCGAGGTATTAAGAAAAGTTTTAAGTGCTAATTTGGCTAATTTCGATATCAAACAACACCGTTATCTTAAGACCAAAATGGCCAATTTTTTTACTAAACTTCAAAAGTTTCTCACTGGAAAAAAAGTTCCACGGGGATTTTTTCGCTTTTTTTGAACTTAAATGAAAGCTTAAAATGTTCCCAACATTTTAAGGTATGTCTCGCCATATCCTAGCCATAAATGAGATCGTAGCGATCAAAATACTGAAAAAAGTCAATTTTCAAGTAGTGCTATATTCATTGCTAAAAAACAAGTATTACGTCACATTTTATTGCAAAGATGTTAAATAAACTTTTATTTGGTAACACTTCTTCTACAAAACACAAAAAGAATCATGGAAATATCTCTATTCTATTCCATTTTATGGAACCGGCAATAAAAAAGTCAATTTTTCAAAAAAGTCGAATTTCCCAAATTTTGTTTTTGTTGTCCTAATTGCACATGACACACTATAGCCATATTTACGCAACATACCTTATCGTAAAGGAAATTTTCATACCTTTCCAACAATGTATAAAACATTTCTCAACTCGGATTCTATCTACTCTAAAATTCATTTACACTTCATTAAACTCTATATAAAAATGTCTATTTGTGAAATGGAACCTTATATGGGGCCTACACTAAAACATTGATAGATTTGCCCAGGGTTTACAATACAAATGTGTTAGAATAAAAAAAGGTCTCCTGCCAAAGTTTAAAAAAATTGGAATAAAAATATGTGTTTTAGAGCGAAATGGAATAGAATAGAGATATTTCCATGATTCTTTTTGTGTTTTGTAGAAGAAGTGTTACCAAATAAAAGTTTATTTAACATCTTTGCAATAAAATGTGACGTAATACTTGTTTTTTAGCAATGAATATAGCACTACTTGAAAATTGACTTTTTTCAGTATTTTGATAGCTACGATCTCATTTATGGCTAGGATATGGCGAGACATACCTTAAAATGTTGGGAACATTTTAAGCTTTCATTTAAGTTCAAAAAAAGCGAAAAAATCCCCGTGGAACTTTTTTTCCAGTGAGAAACTTTTGAAGTTTAGTAAAAAAATTGGCCATTTTGGTCTTAAGATAACGGTGTTGTTTGATATCGAAATTAGCCAAATTAGCACTTAAAACTTTTCTTAATACCTCGACTTTGTGAAAATGGAAAGAAATGATAATGCTTTGATGGCCAAAGTTTGCGAAAACTTAAAGGAAATGGG
Organism: Stomoxys calcitrans; assembly: GCF_963082655.1. Lineage (NCBI taxonomy): Eukaryota > Metazoa > Arthropoda > Insecta > Diptera > Muscidae > Stomoxys > Stomoxys calcitrans. Next base: position 34,891,469 of record NC_081555.1, read on the forward strand.
AGTATCTTTTTTGAAAAATTTTGCAATTTTTTGACAAAAAAAATATTTTTCATATTGAAAACGATGCCATTTTTAAACCGCCAAAGATATTCACGTGATTCCTTTTGTATTTTATGCACACATATGCTGGCATAATTTGTGTGAAGTATGAAGTTTATAGCTTTAAAATTGACGGAGTTATTTAAAAAACACTGAAAAAAACCAAGGCCAAATTTTCATATTTTAAAATTAAACAATTCATAACTCCTTAACAGTACACGATGGCATGGTACTTTATGCATAAGTTTTTTAGATCTTGTCAAGCTCTTTCTCTAGAGTCCTAAATCATGTAAATCGGTTGAGTAGATCAAAAGTTATGGCCCCCAGAAGCTTGGAGAAGTCAAAAGTGGTCAACTTTGACACCCTGTAGCTCACCCTGTATTAAAGATATGGACCAACAACAGCACTTTTCTGAAAGCCTATGTCCTCCTCTACAAATGTCTAGAACATTTTGTATGGCTAAAATCAACAGATAAAAAGTTGTAGACTTATTTCCAATTTTTTTGCCATTTGGCCCACTGTGCGACGTAATGACAGTATGTCTTAGACATTCCACCATTTCCTTAATTGCAAGGATCTCCGCGTGATACACACTGCAGTGGTCGGGTAACCTTTTCGATATGACCAGTTCTAGATCTTTAGAGTACACCCCAAAGCCCTCCTGGTCGTTTTGTTTGAAACCATCCATATAGTAGTCATTGTGACATCTGTTACCAGGAATATCGAAGTTCCAATCCGTTCTATCAGGTATAGTGGTACAGCACTTTTTAACAAACAGCGGCTCAGGTAGGGTGTAATCCACACTGCCTGGAACATCGTACATTGTATCAAGGATAACACAGTGTCCGTAGCCGCCACATGACCAATAAGAAAGTTTCTTTAACCTCACGGCAGAGGTCGCTGCAATTTGTCTAGCCACAATGTCCAGAGGCCTTGGATGTAGCATTAAATTCAGTGCATCAGATGGTGTCGTCCTCAGTGCGGTTGTGATGCCCAAAAAGGTTTTTCGTTGGATCCCGTTAAGTATTGGGGACTTTAAAGCCCGTCCACCAGACCTCAACACCATATAGCATTTCAGGTCTGACAACTGCAGTATATATCCAATGCATTACACGCGGTCAAACCACCAAATTTTTGCCAATGACTCTCTTGTAGGTATATAGGTCAAGATTTGCCTTTCGTGCCCTTCCTAAAATGTTGGATTTGAAGTTCAATTTCCTATCCAGCAAAACACATAGGTATTTTGCGCTTTCTGTAAATGGAACATTCTCTCCACCCAAGGAGCCCGGTTTCACTGTAGGCAATTTATATTTCCTGCTAAAGAGAACTACGTATTCTGATTTATACCTAGACCAAGTTCGGTAGACCACTTTACTGTTGCATGCAGAACTACCTGAAGTATGTCTCTTAGAGTGTTGGGAAACTTTTTCCTAACCGCAATTGCCACGTCATCAGCATACGGGACCACGTTTACAACTTTTTCTTCCAGAGACCATAATAAATTGTTACTGGCAATATTCCAAAGTAGTGGAGACAGTACACCTCCATGAGGTGTTCCTCTGCTGACCCATCTTTTTAGATCCACTGATCCCAAGCCTGCAGGCAAGGCATCTTTTAGAAAGTAAGTTTTTAATAAACTTTCTCACGGTAGAGTTGATACCTTGAAACTCCAACTCCTTCATGATTGGCGTCGGTTTTGTGTTATTGAAAGCACCATCAAGAAATGCCACCATTGTATATTCCTTGACAGCGAGAGAACCCTCTATGTAGCCGACTAGGTTGTGAAGGGCTGCTTCATATGAATGCTGCTGCCACGACAGACGATCGCAAGGGATCTTTGTCCTAAGATATGTTTCTATCTCTCCAGAGTCTTTAGCGTAAAGGATGACAGACAAATAGGACGAAAATCTTTCGCCTTGGTGTGGTAAGGTTTTCCTGATATCGGAATGAAAATTACCTTCGTGTCCTTTCACCCCATTGAAGGGTATAAAAGGAATTATTTTCCTAGATGACAGATTGGACTGTGGTAACGCATATAAGAAGAATTGTCGCAACGATTAATTCTAACACTTGACTGTGATTCTTTCAAAAGAGAATATCAATATATTCTTAAAATCTCTTCTCCAAAACCCCACAAATGACATTTTATACGCTCTCAAATGAAATTTTTCCTTTGTATTGCAAATCGAAGTGACTGCTTCTCAACCCCCTTCTACCAGGGGGCTATGAAAACGAAAATAGAAATCCATGTTCAAGCTTATCAAAGTCTTGAGACCACACCTCGTAAAAGCCTTACCATTTGCTGCCAATGTGGCATGGTGAGTGAACTTTTGCCATATCAACATTTTGGTCAAAATTCACGTAACATAACAGTTCAACTGTTCTTGCAACTTCCTCTCCAATCGCCTGCCTACAAAGACCACAGTTCCGAGCATCCACCTCACTGCCCAGAAAAAAAAAACGAAAAAACACCCCGAAAACGTGCGGATGTGAAAAGCCACATACATGCATGGAGTTTTCGCCACAACGTCAAATGTTAGGAGACGGGTGGCGTAAATAAACGCATGGAAGAACTCGAGGTTCCACACCATGGCAAAAGTCTTTTCTGTGTGAAAATTTCTATGAGAATGTTTGGTGTCGTTATCGTTGTCAGTCAGCGCTGTATGACTGACTGCATGGGTGGTTTCCCACCATCGGCAGAAAGCAGAAAAGAGTTAATGGCGGATGCTGCTGTTTTCATGCAGCATAAATTCATTGAGGGGAACGCGTAATGACATTCAACAATATCAACAACATGGCCCATAACAACAGCAACAACAACAACAACAACAGCAAATGCAATGGCAATGCTTAACAACAACAGCTACCGCACACTAGAAAACTGCGGAGAGCCACACCGAGGCAAGTCCCCCGGATAAATTCTTTAGCAACACATTTACATGCTAGCGTTTTCAACTACAACTCTATACTGCCACAGTGGTACGTACAGTGCGTGAGTGAGTGTGTCTTAAACAAAAGTTTGCTCTCATATGAAAAAAGTTTCCAGCACAAGCCTCTTACACACCTTTTACAAAAACGTAAGACTTAGAAAAACATGCTGCACTTAATTTGCATGGAAAAAAAATGTTTCTGTCATAAATGCAGTATGGGATGTTATCCTGTGGTAATTCACCGGTGCACTGCCAGTAAGAGTACTTAAATGCAATGAGTCTAGATAATTTTGGGGGAAGGTTTTGAGCTAATTTTTTGATAACCGAAGGGGAGGCGGGCCCTCCCCCCAATTTTCAAAAACGCCCGATCTCGAAGATGCGTGCATCGATTTAAGCGAAATTTTGTATGCCACCTTATGGTACCCAAAAATCACGAAATTGGTAAAAAAAACATTGGGGATCAAATAATCGGAGGGGGACGCCCCATCCCAAAACCCACCCGAACGGACATGTGCACTAATTGGGACAATATGGGTATCAAATGAAAGGTATTTAAGAGTAGAGTACGAATTTGGTATACAGATGGGGGGGTACTTTATGGTGCCCCAAAATCACGAAATTGGTAAAAAAAATTGGGAGTCAAATAATTGGGGGGGCGACCCATCCCAAAACCCACCCGAACGGACATTTTTACCACTTTGGGCAAGATGGGTATCAATTGAAAGGTATTTAACAATAGAGTACGAACTTGGCATTACAATGTTACCCTTAGTGTTGGGGTATATGGATATCAAATAAAAGGTATTTAAAAGTGGAAAAAAAAAACTGAGATAAAAAATTATTTTTTGGTGACTGAGGGCCCTCCCCACCACCCAAAGCCCCATAGCAGGACAATTTACCGATTGAGAAAATATGGATATCAAATGAAAGCTAGTTAAAGGTAGAGTCCAAGGTTGATATAAAAATGTATTACTTGGTACCTGAAGCGCCCTCCCCCCATCCCCAAAATCCCTCAACAGGACATGTTTACCGATGGGGACAATATGGGTATCAAACGAATGATATTTGGAAGCAAGAGTACACATCTGTTATAAGAATTTGGAACAAGGTGTCTAGGGGGCCTCACCAATCCAAAAAAAAACCCCAAAACGGGTTAATGAAAGGTCTTTGGGGCTTGACTACGAATCTGATATGTACAATTAGGACAGAGTCTGGGACCCTGCCCACCCACTCAGTACCCATCAATAGGACGTGTAGTTCAATCGGGATATAAGTCAATTAAAAGAAAGGTCGATGACAGTATATTTCGAATCCAATGTTGGTATAAGGATTCAAGTATCCGGATATTTGAGAGAAGAGTCCCCATATAATATCCACATTGGTGCAAAATATCTGAAAGGCCGTACCAGCACCACCCAAACAGGATTAACTTCCTGAAGTGGCCTTATAGGGCCCAGATAAAATAAGAGAGTGAAAGACGGCGCAGCGGAGCGGGCCCTGTCCAGCTTGTCTTATATATAACAAGTAAGAGCGTGCTAAGTTCGGCCGGGTCGAATCTTATATACCCTCCACCATGGATCGTTTTTGTCGAGTTCTATGCGCGGTATCTCTTTTTAGGCAAACAAGGAATATTGAAAAAGAACTGTTATGCTATTGGAGCTGTATCAGGTTATTGTCCGCTTCGGACCATAAATGAATTCTGAACATTGTAGAAGTCATTGTGTAATATTTCAGTTCATTCAGATAAGAATTGCGCCTTATAGGAGCTTAAGAAGCAAAATCAGGAGATCGGTTTATATGGGAGCTGTATGAAGCTATTAATCGAATCAGACCATATTAGACACGTTTGTTGAAGGTCATGAGAGAAGTCGTTGTAAAAAATTTCTGACAAATCGTAGGAGAATTGCGCCCTCTAGAGGCTCAAGAAGTCAAGACCCAAGATCGGTTGATCTGGCAGGTATATAAAGACATGGACCGATTTCAATCATACTTGACACAGTTGTTAGAAGTGATACTAAAACAGTACGTGCAAAATTTTAGCCAAATCGGACGATAAGTGCGCCCTCTAAAGGCTCAAGAAGTCAAGACCCAAGATCGGTTTATATGGCAGCTATATAAAAACATGGACCGATTTCAACCATACTTAGCAAAGTTGTTGGAAGTAATACCAAAACATTTCTTGCAAAATTTCAGCCAAATCGGATAAGAACTGCGCCCTCTAGAGGCTCAAGAAGTCAAGACCCAAGATACATGGACCATGGACCGATTTGGCCCATTTACAATCCCTACCGACCTACAATACTAAAAAGTATTTGTGCAAAATTTCAAGCGGCTAGCTTTACTCCTTCGAAAGTTAGCGTGCTTTCGACAGATAGACGGACGGACGGACATGGCTAGATCGACTTAAAATGACATGACGATCAAGAATATATATACTTTATGGGGTCTCAGACGCATATTTCGAGGTGTTACAAACAGTATGACGAAATTAGTATACCCCCATCCTATGGTGGAGGGTATATCAATTTGTGTTTGATTGTTTGTGTATTCCTTATAGATTCAGAAACGGCTGAACCGATTTTCTTGAAATTTTCACTGATGCTGCATAATGATACCGTGATGAAAATAGGGTACTACATTTTTTGATATCTGAAGGGGGAGCGGACCCTCCCCCTTACCCTAATTTTCAGAAACGCTAGATCTCGGAGATGTGTGCTCCCCTATAGCAACCTACAAACAAAAATTTGGTATCCAAATTTCGCACAGGGTTCCTATGGGGGAGGGGGGACGTCCCTCCCCAAAATTCTACAAACTATATATATACACCAATCACGACAATATGGGACTCAAATAAAAGGTATTTAAGATAAGAAAACGTATCTGATATCCAATTGTCGGACCAAGTGTTTGGGGGACTACCCCAACCCCCAAAACCCCCCTAAATCGTACATATTTACCGACCATGGCAATATGGGACTCAAATGAAAGGTATGTGCGAGTAATATACGAATCTGATACCAAAATTTGAGGCAAAGTTTTTAGGGGTCCAACACCCCTTCCCCAAAACACCCCCCAAACAGGACTTACTTACTGACCATGGCAACATGGAGCTTAAATAAAAGGTATTTGAGTGTATAATTTGCAAATTTTGCCCATGAACATTCCACTAAGGAACAGGGGCAAACTTCTCACATATCAATGAGTGCAGTCCGATTGAAGTTTTAAGCTTAATGATAAGGGGCCTCCTTTTTATAACCGAGTCTGAACGGCGTGCCACAGTGCGACACCTCTTTGGAGAGAAGTTTTATATGGCATAGTACCTCTCAAATGTTGCCAGCATTAGGAAATTTGAGTATAGAATACGAATCTGATATCCTGATGTGGGACCAAGTGTTTGCCGCTCATCCTTGAGAAAATACCCAAAAGAAGACAAATTTACGACCATAGAAAAATCTTTGGAAGTAAAGCACGAATCTGATATCAATATTCGGGAAAAGTGTTTATGGGGCCACCCTACCCCCATAACACCACCCAAACAGGAAGTATTTGCTGACCATTGCAATATGAGGCTGATATCAATGTTCGGGAAAAGTGTTTATGGGGCCACCCTACCCCCATAACATCACCCAAACAGGAAGTATTTGCTGACCATTGCAATATGAGGCTCAAATAAGAGGTATTTTAGAACAGAACACGAATCTGATATATATTTTAAAAGCCAAGTCACTGAGTGGCCGCCCCGTCCCCCAAAACACCACCCAAACCGGTCATGTTTGCCGACTATGAAAAAATGGAGCTCAAATTAAGGGTATTTGGGAGTAGACCATGAATCTGACATCAACTGTCTAGGGGACCTCCCACCACCATAACAACCACCAAGTAGGACGTGTTGGCTCACCAAGACAATTTGGGTCTTAAAGACACTGGAGCTCGATATTCATAGTTTTTAGGGCCCATACCCCAAACCGGACATATATGCTGGCCTTTTCAATAAGGGGTTTAAGTGAATGGTATTTGAGATTAGAAAACGGATTTGATATCCAATTTTGAGGCCAATGGCAAAATGGGGTTCAAATATATGAGAATGGAGCACGTTGCTGATATGTATTCAGGGCTTAGTGATTGGGGGACCACCCCACTCCCCAAAACTTCCCTAAATCGGGTATATTTTTCGTCAATGTGGGGAGGTTAAATGAAAGGAATTGGGGGTAGAGCAAGAATTGATACCCACTTTGGGGACCAATTATCTGGAGGTCTACCCCTTTCCCAAAATACCCCACAAAGAGCAATTTTGTACCGACCATCGCAATATGGGGCTCAAATAAAGTTATTTGGGAGTAGAATACGAATTTGATATCCAAATGTAGGATCATGGATTTAAGGCATCATCCCCTCCCACAAAAAACACCCACCAAAGGGTAAACATTTTTCTACCATGCCAATATGTGGCTCAAATGAAAGGAATTTGAGATTAGAAATCGAATTTGATAACCAATTTTGGGACCATGTGTTTGGGGGATGCCTCATCCTGTTAACTCTCCTCAAAACCAATGGCAATATGGGGTTAAATAAATGGTATTTGAGAGAAGAACAAGATGCTGATATTTTTTCAGGGCCAAAAGTCCGGGGGACCACCTCAGCCCCGAAAACACCCCAAAATCAGACATCATGGGAATATCGGGCTGAAATAAAGTATTTTAAGAATGGAGAACACCTTACATTCAAACTTGAATTCTTAGATCTTAGAGCAACTTGATAACTTTTTGTACTTCTGTGAGTATTCAAGGTTGTAAAACATCAACATCAACTAGCCCAAATTCTATATTAAGCCTAAACATATAAACTAGTCTGTATTAATTGTAGTCTTCATGTATGTAGTGCTACCAAATCTTCAATCAACCTCCATGAATGTAGCTTTCCTCCCATATCACTGTGCCAGCAACATTGTGTGTGACCTATTCCTAACATTCGCATTACTCGTACATTATCATTCTTTACAAGGACCTCTAAAAATGTTGCAGTTCTCACATTTCACTTGGTGGGACATGATCTCCTCTTTGGAAACATAAATTTGCACGCAATATGGTTAGTAGCGAAAGAGTGCTGTAGTGTTTGCAGTCATATATATCTTTAACAGCGCCCAACCCACTTGCATTAGAGATGATCATGATGTAGATGGAGATAGTTTGAGTCAATAAACTATTTGCTGCCTTGCAGTATTAAGTAGAGAACTAGAGAGTCAAATGTGTCAACAACATTTTCCATTCTCCATCATGTTAGCACAAAAGTTTAGCATGGATTTTTGGAATTTTCTATTAACAATGGAAAAGTTGGCCAGATGTGTGTAGAAAACGTGGAAAGCCGAAAGCTGATAGCTCATGGTTGCTGTACAAAACTACAAAGTTTCTTCGAAGAACTCCTAAGTTGTTATCAAGTTTATGGAATGAGATTGAAGGGTGAAACAATGTTTTCTTTTGCAATGATGGAATAGTGCATTGAAGGAACATTACACTAGAGATATTCAATTATGTTTAAAAAGATCGAACTTTAAAGGAACTGATGATGGGAAATAATAAAGAGACTCGCTAACAACGAAAGGGGTTAGGTAATGCCAAAATATATCAACTCTATTTTAGGCATACAAATGAGAGTGCTGGTAAAGAAGTTGTGAAGTCATGGAACAAAACAAATAAAAGCGTGTTAAGTTCGGCCGGGCCGAATCTTATATACCCATCACCATGGATTGCATTTGCCGAGTTCTTTTCCCGGTATCTCTTTTAAGGCAAACATATGATAAAAGAAAAGAATTCCTATGATATTGGAGCTATTGGGTTGCCCAAAAAGTAATTGCGGATATTTCATATAGTCGGCGTTGACAAATTTTTTCACAGCTTGTGACTCTGTAATTGCATTCTTTCTTCTGTCAGTTATCAGCTGATAATTTTAGCTTGCTTTAGAAAAAAGTGTAAAAAAGTATATTTGATTAAAGTTCATTCTAAGTTTTATTAAAAATGCATTTACTTTCTTTTAAAAAATCCGCAATTACTTTTTGGGCAACCCAATATAATATCAAGTTATCGTCCGATTCGCACCGTAATTGAACTGAATGTTGGAGACCATAATAGAAGTCATTGTGTAAAATTTCAGCCAATTCGAATAAAAATTGCGCCCTTTGGGGCTCAATAAGTAAAATAGGGTGATCGGTTTATAGGGGAGCTATTTCAGGCTATAGACTGATTCAGACCATAATCGACACGTATATTGAAGGTCATGAAAGTAGTGGTTGTACAAAAGTTCAACCAAATCGGATAATAATTGCGCCGTCTAGAGGCTCAAGAAGTCAAGACCTAAGATCGATTTATATGGCAGCTATATCAGGTTATGGACCAACTAAAACCATATTTGACACAACCACTTCTTGCTAAATTTCAGACTCGTCGAATAAGATTTGCGCTCTCTAGTGGCTCAAGAAGTCAAGCTTCAAGATCGGTTTATACGGCAGCCATATCAGGTTAAAGGCCGAACCATACTTAGCATAATTTCAGCCACATCGGATGGAATTTGCGCCCTCTAGAGGCTGAAGATGTCAAGACCACAGATCGGTTAATATGGCAGCTCTATCAGGTTATGGACCAACTAAAACCATATTTGACACATTTGTTGGAAGTTTTAGCAAAACCACTCCTTGCAAAATTTCAGCCAAATCGGATAAGATTAGCGCTCTCTAGTGGCTCAAGAAGTCCAGATTCGAGATCGATTTATACGGCTGCCATATCAGGTTATAGACCGATTTGAACCAAAACAAAACACCTCGTGGAAGTCATAACAAAACACCTCATACAAAATTTTAGCCAAATTGGATAAGAATTGCGTTCTCTAGTGGCTCAAGAAGTCAAGATTCAAGATCGATTTATACGGCAGCCATATCAGGTTATAGACCGATTTGAACCATACTTAGCATAATTGTTGGAAGTCATAACAAAACACCTCGTCAAAAAATTCAGCCACATCGGTTAGAAATTCCGCCCTCTAGAGGCTCAAGAAGTCAAGATCCCAGATCGGTTTATATGGCAGCTTTATCAGGCTATGTACCGATTTACGCCATACTTCGCACAGTTGTTGGAAGTGATACTAAAACAGTACGTGCAAAATTTCAGCCAAAATTGCGCCCTCTAGAGGCTCTAGAAGTCAAGATCCTAGATCGGTTTATATGGCAGCTATATGAAAACATTGGCCGATTTCAACCATACTTAGCACAGTTGTTGGAAGTGATACCAAAACAGTAAGTGCAAAATTTCAGCCAAATAGAATAAAACTTGCGGTCTCTAGAGGCTCAAGAAGTCAAGTCCCAAGATCGGTTTATATGGCAACTATATCAAAACATGGACCGATTTGGACTATTTACAATCCCAACTGACCTAAACTAATAAAAAAAAAATGTGCAAAATTTCAAGCGTCTGGCTTTACTCCTTCGAAAGATAGCGTGCTTTCGACAGACACACGTACAGACGGATGGACGGACAGACGAACAGACGGACGGACAGACGGATGAATGGACGGACGGACAGACGGACGGACGGACTTACGGACGGACAGACGGACGGACGGACTTACGGACGGACGGACGGACAGACAGACGGACGGACAGACGGACGGACGGACGGACGAACAGACGGACGGATATGGCTAGATCGACTCAAAATTACATGACGATCAAGAATATATACGCTATATGGGGTCTCAGATGAATATTTCATTGCTCTACCACCCAATTCCTTTCATTAAAGCCTCACATTGACTTGGTCGGTAAATATGCCCGATTTAGGGGTGTTTTGGGGAGTGGAGTGGTTTTCTAATCTCAAATACCATTCATTTAAATCCCTTATTGCAAAAGCCAGCAAATATGTCCGGTTTGGGTTATGGGCCCTAAAAACTATGAATATCGAGCTCCTCTGTCTTGAAGACCCAAATTGTCTTGGTGAGCAAATACGTCCTACTTGGGGGTTGTTATGGTGGTGGGACGTCCCCTAGACAGTTGGTTCCGAATGTTGATGATGTCTCCATAGTCGGCAAACATAACCGGTTTGGGGGGTGCTTTGGGAGATGGGGCGGGCACTCAATGACTTGGCTTTGAAAATATATATCAGATTCGTGTTCTACTCTAAAATACCACTTATTTGAGCCTCATATTGCAATGGTCAGTAAATACATCCTATTTGGGAGGTGTCATGGGGGTGGGGTGGCCCCTGAAACACTTTTCCCGAACATTGATATCAGATTCATGCTTTACTTCCAAAGACCTTCATTTGAGCCCCATATTGTTATGGTCGTAAATTTGTCTTCTTTGGGGGATGTTCTCGGGCATGGGCGGTCTCTCAAGCACGTGGTCCCGTATTTGGACATCAGATTCGTGTTCTTCACTCAAATACCTATAATTTAAACACCATATTGACATGGTCAGTAATTAAGTCTTGTTTGGGGGGGTGTTTTGGAAAAGGGGTGAACCCCCAGGAACGTGGTCCCAAATTTGGATATTAGATTCGTATGTTATTCGCAAATACCTTTCATTTGAGTCCCATATTGCCATGGTCGGTAAATATGTTCGATTTAGGGGTGTTTTAGGGGTAAGGGTGGTCCCCCAAACACTTGGTCCGACAATTGGATATCAGATACGTTTTCTAATCTTAAATACCTTTCATTTGAGTCCCATATTGTCGTGATTGGTTTATATATACATTTGGTAGGTTTTGGGTGGGGCGCCCACCCTAGGTACCCCATCTGAAATTTGGATACCAAAATTTTTGTTCGTAGGTTACTATAAAAGAGAGCACACAAAATTTCGCTTAAATCGCACAACCCATCCCTGAGATCTGGCGTTTTTGAAAATTAGGATAAGGAGTCTATAAGGAACACACAAACAAACCTACAAACAAACACAAATTGATTTTTATATATAAGAAGATGTCCCTTAGTTTCGCACAATCTGAACAAGGCACGGATCGTGTCTGTTTGGGGGTTATATCCATCATATGATAGATTCATGCCAGGACCATACTTGAATTCAAACCATATGAAGACCACTATTGGACTGTTTAGCTTCTTTAAGGGCACTACTGTTAAATCTTTCTCGCTAGTATATGAAATCAGGACATAGCTCCCTACTGGCTACGATACAGTTTCTAGCCTTTTTTCATAACCCCGGTTCCTGAAAGAAAACCATATAATTGACAAATCTTTCCACCATGCTAAGCATATACATCCATAAGGAGGATGTTATTTTCATTTTAGACCTTGTTGCGACATTTGGTGTGCTGATGCAAGTATCCTTGCCGTCTCACTTACACCTCGCCAGACCTCTTACTTAAGTGTGATGTACAGCATGAAGGCGTTTATTCTATGAATTGAACAATTTAAGGATAAATCCGTCCATCAAACTATATCCCAAAGATTGGTTAAGTGGAGTCATTACCGCTGATGCAAATGGTTTCACGCCATGGCACCCCATAAAGCTCAGAGTACATGCTCCTTAATTTTTAGCCTTCAGGATTAATCCGTTCCTGTATAGCTGGGGCGCTGATGGGAAAATATTCAATTTCTTAGCCACTTTTGGCCTCACAATCCTGCGTTTTCGTTTTCTCCCCCTTTACAATCTCAAACTAATTCTCAAAATTGTAATGCGTTTTACCACCATGGTCATGTAGGATAGAAAAATCCCAACTATACTCCAACGACGACTTATTGATTATTAATGAAAATACAATTCTATTAATTTACTTTCATAATTAACCATGCCAGCCAGCACATGCTATACGCTCATAAAAGCGCTGTGCATTTTCTTACCTAAACTTTCACATAAGGCATTCCTGCCGCCAGACATATGGCACCACAAAGACTACTACAAAAAAATTTCAAAAAGGAACAAAAAAAAAATTAAGACTTCTACCGCAACCAATCAATGACAAGCGATTTTATTGGCCTGTGATAGTTAGCAGGCATGCCAACATACTCAAGTGTTTTCTCAACATGTTTGCCATTGGTTTGTGGTCCTTCCTCAAATGGGGAACTTTTCCCATAAATTATAACCTCTGTCATATGGCTAAGCCGCAGCGAAGAAAACAAAACAACCAACAGCAACAACAACAAAAAGAACTAAAGGCACAAATGAGCGGTGCGATTGCTCAAGAAAGAGGCACCGGAGAAAATAGCAACCCACCAATTGTTGTTTAATATTAGCAATTCTATGACGTAAATCCCATAAAGATTACAACCAAATAACAAATGGAACCAGAAAACAACAAAAAAAAAACGAAGAGTGGAATTGTAAAATGAAAGCGGCAAACCGTAAGCGAAACCTGTCAAGCCTGCTTTGTAAGAGGATAATCATGATGTGTTTGGGTATGTGCGATGGAATTACCGATTAGATCCCTTTTGGAAGATGTTGAAAATCAAGTAATGGGTTATACAATAAGACATTCATATTATATAACAAAAACATAGAAACAAATTTTTAAGAAATACAGGATTATATGCTCTGGAAGCATAAATGCTTAATTTGATTGAAAAAGCAAATTTTTCCCATGAACATTAATTAGAGGAATGTTCCTGGGTAACTACTCGAAATATTCGTCTGATACCCCACAAAATATATATTTATATTCTTGATCGTCGCGACATTTTATGTCGATCTAGTCATATCCGTCCGTCTGTCCGTCCTTCCGTCCGTCCGTCCGTCCTTCTGTCTGTCGAAAGCACGCTAACTTCCGAAGGAGTAAAGCTAGCCGCTTGAAATCTTGCACAAATACTTCTCATTAGTGTAGGTCGGTTGGTATTGTGAATGGGCCATATAGGTCCATGTTTTGATATAGCTGTCATATAAACCGATCTTGGGTCTTGACTTCTTGAGCCTCTAGAGTGCGCAATTCTTATCCGATTGGAATGAAATTTTGCACGACGTGTTTTGTTATGATATCCAACAACTGTGCCAAGTATGGTTCAAATCGGTCCGAAACCTGATATAGCTGCCATATAAACCGATCTTGGGTCTTGACTTCTTGAGCCTTTAGAGGGTGCAATTCTTATCCGATTTTAATGAATTTTTGCACGAAGTATTTCGTTATAATACCCAATAACTGTGCCAAATATGATTCAAATCGGTTCATAACCTGATATAGCTGTCATATAAACAGATCTGCGGACACGACTTCTGGAGCTTATAGAGGGCCCAATTCCTATCCGATTTGGCTGAAATTTGGCTTGACGTATTTTGTTTTAACTTTCAACAACTGTGTCAAATGAGGTTCAAATCGGTTCATAACCTGATATAGCTGCCAAATAAACCGATCTGGGATCTTGACTTCTTGAGCCTCTAGAGGTCGCAATTATTAACCGATTTGCCTGAAATTTTGTACGACGGATCCTCTCATGACCATCAACATACATGTTTATTATAATCTGAATCGGTCTATAGTCCGATCTCCCTATTTTACTTCTTGAGCCCCTATAGGGCGCAATTCTTATACGAATTGGCTGACATTTTACACAGTTCTCCAAACCGGACCATATCTTAATATCTCTCTAAGAGCAGAGCAAATCTTTTCTTTTGTCCTTTTTTTTTGCCTAAGAAGAGATGCCAGGAAAAGAACTTGACAAATGCGATCCATGGTGGAGGGTATATAAGATTCGGCCCGGTCGAACTTAGCACGCTTTTACTTGTTTTTTGTTTCTGTGTGCGGCACCCGCCCATGCCTTATTCGCTCGGTTGTAGTAAAAGGCTTTCCCATACCAAGAAATACGCATAGGGGAGGGTTTGCAGAATTAACAAAAGTATCAGCGCTTGTTAGAGAACTATTCTGTTCAGCAAAACGAGTGCCTCGTTCCCCGCAGTCCCGTGACGCTAAAATTCGACACCCCACAAAAAATAGCTTTTATGCCACTTGATCTGCCTCCATCAGACGAAAATAATGCCCTTGTTTGTGAAACTCCTGACTCCCTCAGTTAAAGGAGGATCTTTTTCGTCTCGCTAATAAAATTTATCAAATAACGGGGATACTTCTCATATCAATGAATGCTGTCCGAATCATGTTTAAGCTTCATAGGGGCGCACCCAACAAATAGGTGGAAATTCATAAGATAGAGGACGACATCCAGCGCCTCTCTAGGGGCGCACCCCTTTGATTCATAGTTCAGTACTGCAGCGGTTACCTGTACCTTTTCGGTCATGTTGCTGTGAGCATAGCTACCCAGACCCTGTTGCAATACCAGGCATCCATAGGTGATAATCGGCATAATCAGTGCCATAAATATTGGCCAAAACTTCCAGCTGCTTTCTGTCGAGTTGTGAGAGTTCCTTCTGACCTCTTTCTAAGAGTTCCTACTCCTTTTCAGCTTTTTTTCTGTAGTTACTACTCCTCCGGAGAGAACTCCAATTGTACTCCATCCGCAACGGGTCCCCTCAAACGGTCCATAGTCTGTTTCCTGGTGAAAAATTAAAGCTATGTCTTTCTTAGGGTTTGCGCCAAGCGTATTGGTCTTGAATAATCTAGACAGGTTGATTACGCCCCAGCACGACAGCAGTGGGGATAGATAACGATGAGGGAACATTCCGTTAAGGAACAGGGCAAACTTCTCAAATATCAATGAGCTCAGTCCGATTCAAGTTTACGCTCAATGATAACGGGTCTCCTTTTTATAGCCGAGTCCGAACGGCGTACCGCAGTGCGACACCTCTTTGGAGAAAAGTTTTACAAGGCATAGTACTCCACAAATGTTGCCACCATTAGGAGGGGAAAACCACCGCTGAAAAATGTTTTTTACTGATGCAATCGCCAATATTCGAACCCAGGCGTTCAGCGTCACGCTACGGCGGTTCAGCGTCTGCGCTACGGTGGCCTCCGGCTCGTCTCGATTAGTGCGAAGAAATGTTGAAACAATACGATCGTGGTGCTTCAAAATACAGTTAAACGATCGTCACAGGTGGCGAATAGTGGATCTTTGCGTATGAGCCCGAAACAAACAAACAATCGACGCATGGGAAGTCGAAGATGAGCGAAATCCACCAAAAGTTGTTTGTGGAAGAAGCACTACGAACCAAATGGTTGTCTGTTTCTTCGGTTCGGAATGTTCCCATCCGCTTAATCTGACAGTTTCTCAAAGAAATGGGAACCTAAAGTAGAACTCCTTCTGACTGCTAGTGCGACACACACATACAGCGGGTGTTCTATTGTCTCTTCTTCTTCGATGTCCTCACAACCTTCAGTCTTTCTGGCAACCTTCAGACTTTCGGCATGTTTTCCGATTATCTTTTCATCAAAAAGCGACCGTAGACTTTTGGGAGTCAAACGAATAAACTGCCCATAAAATTATTCCCTTTTAATACCCTCTACCATAAGATGGGGGTATACTAATTTCGTCATTCTGTTTAAACACCTCGAAATATGCGTCTAAGACCCCATAAAGATCGTCATGACATTTTATGTCGATCTAGCCATGTCCGTCCGACTGTCTGTCTGTCGAAAGCACGCTAACATTTGAAGAAGTAGAGCTAGCCGCTTGAAATTGTGCATAAATACTTCTTATGGGTGTAGGTCGGTTGGGATT